>NC_143393.1:52650496-52805527 GCF_980474605.1 Leiobunum rupestre
GAATAAATCGATGATTTCTCTGTAAAGTATTGAGAGGAACATTCCTAAGCCTTTGGTCCTAAGTCGATCAAATGGCTTGAACGATGACGTGGATAGTTAAGAGCAAAGTTATTTCAAACCCGGTTCGGTTTCTTGGAAAGTAAGAGAAAAACGGGGGTCCTACATTCCCCGCAAGATAAAAGGTGAGTCTTCTCAGCTCGGCCCAAAGCCGGTTATCCACGCCTGAGCCGCTGACCACGTTCTGTCCTGGCAAATCCTTAATCAATAAGTGAATTTTCCCCCGCTACCGAAGTGGGTCACTCCGTCGAGACGATGACCACCAGGGGGCGACACTTCCCCCCTCGAGAAGAAGCACGCTGCCTTAAAACTCTCGTCCAGTCTAGCTTTTCTCCTCTCTCCATTGACCAACATCGGAGGCATTCTCATCACTCACTGACGTGCTCCGATTATCGAACTTACAGCGCTGGCTCCATTCCTCGAAATCCAGATTCGTCGTCTTGTAGAACTATGCCAAGTTCTTCTTTGTTCGACCCACATTCTACTCTAAGGACGAATGGATGTTGGAAAGTGCGGAAATAAAGACGAATATGCTGAAAAGTTTAAATTTTCTAATAATAATAATAATCAGCTAAGCTAATACCCAAGGCACAACCTTAGGCCTAAGTCATCGAGCGACTTTTTAAAGCCATTACTTCAGGTGGCCGGGTTTCAATGCAAGCCCTTCATGCCCAGCGAGCCCACAGCTCCCTCCATTAACTATAACCGTTAACCTCAACAAGTTAACGTCGATTAAGGACTGTCTTCTACACGAACGTGGCCTTAGCAGCGTTGCCAACTCCCAAAAATAATCGAATTGTCTAGAAAATTATAGTAAAAAAATACGACCAACTTTGATTACTCGCTTTGTCATGGTAGCACTTGATGATAGTTGGCCGTACTCACATATTTATTGTGTCACCCACTTCCAAGTTCTACGGCCTATTGCGTTCGAACAACACGCTTGATTAGTCGGCTGTATTGCCGAGTCTAAGATGGTACAAACCAAACACTCCAAGGATTAAAATATGTCCATTCTTAACCTACTAGGAGTAATATAACAGAGAGGTTCTTTCTAAAATTTCTTAAATTATCGCACAAACATCGGAATTAAAGTAAAATTATCGCACACACATCGGAATTAAAGTAAAATTATCGCACAAACATCGGAATTAAAGTAAAATTATCGCACAAACATCGGAATTAAAGTAAAATTATCGCACAAACATCGGAATTAAAGTAAAATTATCGCACAAACATCGGAATTAAAGTAAAATTATCGCAAAAATCGTATTATATAGTACGCGATTGAAATTATAATACGGATAAAATCGAAAGGTAATATTATCTAAATGTACTATATTTATAGTTCGGTTGGCAACGCTTGTTCTTATAGATTTGGCAGAGTAGAGATACAAATTTGTTATGTCCAGTTCAACTACATTATTTGAAATTGATAATTTTTTAAGCGACCAGGTATAAAGCAGGTTTTTGGGCATATCTACGTTAACGTAAGTGAAGAGCGTATATTTAACAATATAGTCAAAATATAAAAGAGTGAAATATTGTTACTTCACTGTATGGTTTGTCTAAGAAATATCACAATAAATGAGTAAGGCTTGCATTTATTTAGCCAATCAACTAGGTTTGTAGGTTTTCCAGATAAGTGAAAACAATGTTTCATATCTCCACGGGCAATCCCAATTCCAAAAAATATTGGCTTCACTTCATTCATACTCAAAAGGATGAAATCACATTTTTTAATCGAATCTTTTGATTTTAGAATAAGTTAAATTAATATTATTATTCGCTTTTATTATATTTGAAGGAATTCCCAAGTAGTACAGGTTTTTAAAATAAGTAAACATAATTTTCTTAAAATAACGAAATAACAGAAACTATGAATGAGGCGCAGAGGTGGGCATCATGGTCTAATTGTCACCGGCACGGTTTGAGAGCGGGAAATCGTTATGAGCGAAATTGAGCGACAAAATGATTTTTTTTGCGTTGAGTTTGAAAGTTCTCTTCCCCCTGTTTTAAGGGGTTTTCCTCCGAGCTCTTCAGTTTCCCATTTCCAATAAAAACTTGTTGAGGTTAAGAGTAATAGCAGAGAGTGTAAAGATTATGAGAGGCGTCTCTCTTTCAAAAAAGCGTACTAACTTTTTTTTCCCAATAATGTCCACTACTACCGTAAGAGCGATGGCGCCACCAGTGGCGCCGTTCTCACAGCGCGTGCGTTTCGATGTTAGGTTTAAAAGAGACGCAAAAACTTTCCAGATTTTTAATGCTAGTTTTACAAGGTTTTTAAATAATTTAGTATGTCTGGGGTCTATTGTTCCGTTTTAAATTGTAAAATATCGAAAACAAGAAATCCTTGTTTATATTTTTTTAAGTTTCCAAAGGAAAAAGACTGGTAAATTCGCATTTTCATTAGATAGGCTTATTGGCATATTAACTTAATATAAATTTTAGTTCTATTTTGTGGCTGAAAAATGTAAATAATGATGGGCTTACAAATAAAACTACGGAATATTTACACGTTAACCATAGAATTTGCGCGAATCATTTCATTGATGCCAGTTTCATGAATATTAGAACTAAAAATAGGCTCACACCATCCGCTGTGCCAACAATTTTCAGTTTTAAGGACTCTTCACCATTGGAAATTTCAGAAAATGGTAATTTCAATTCAAGCCTTGCTACTCCTCTGGGAAGATCTAAAGGATAATTTTGGTTTTAAGTTTTTATTAACGGACAGGATTAGCCAAGCTTTTGTAGATAATTTTCTTGGATTTATAAGACAGAAAGGAGGCAACCGTGATCATCCGAATCCACAACAATTTCGAGCTGCATACCGGGCTACCTCTGTGAATAATCTCTTGAAACCACCGGATTCTAATTGCATTGATGATTTTAAACATTGACACTTTTAAAACTGCAACTCCAGGACCGGATGAAGATTTCTCCAATTTTGAAAATCTTGTAGTCTCGCAAAGCCAGGGGCAATGTTCCGATGAAGACTTAGAATTTTGTAAATCTATTGAAAGTCCAAACCTGCTAAAACAAAATGTTCTTAGTTACATTTCAGAATATCTAATTCACCGCTGCTACTCAAACCTTCAATGCTCTTCTTGCATAAGTCAACTCAAAAAAGACAATCCAATTGTTGACCCAACAAATCTGCTCTTTTACTTTAAAGCTTTCAAAACAGCAAAGAATTCTTCTATCAGCTGCTCAGCAGCCTCATCGTACCAAATGATAGTTTCTTCAAATTTGTAACGGAGACAAATGAATTAAGTATTTGACACCAGTTTTAAGCTTTTATCGCACATGACAAATATTAAAGGACGTTTGGAGAGATTCATCATTCAAAGAATTGACAAGAAATGTTTTAAAGCTAATGAAGATTCTCCATGTGCAACTGCATACCAAAACATGATATCTTTTTTCATAGAAATCTGCATACATAGTTCCCTTAAAAAACAGATATCAACCATGAATACATGAAAACCCAGAAAAGATAGATAGGAAACTGTTAAAAATACAACATTAATCTCATTTTACCAACTTCAATGTTTCCTCGTATTATTTTAATTTATACCGCTCTGTTCTCGTTAAGCCTCGGCCATTTCATAAAATTTCCAATGAATTTCCTTGGTTAATCAAACAAATTAATTCTTTTAGTATCAAAATATTATAAATAGTCCGCTTGTTTGTACTTACGTTTCTTTATTTTTCATGGAATTGAATTTTATTAATTTTAAATTAAAATTAGCATAATTCAACTATGTTTAACAGTCATGACTGATGAAAAATACTTTCCGGATGTTTACAAAATTAAAAACAAATTCCAGTAGCGACATCGTGTGTCGGATAGTATCGTAACCTCTCCTATGGGCGCGCGCTCTCAAAATCTTGAACGAAATTTTAACGTTACGGGAATAGGAAGAGACGCCTCTCATAATCTTTACACTCTCTGGTAATAGTAAGTTTAGGGAGCTATTGGTTCGCGTGGCATGCAGGGCTTGCCACCACCCTCCAACGCATTGTAACCCGGCCACCTGAATTAAAGGCTTCAAATGTCGCCTGAAGACTTAGGCGTAGCTGATTAATATTATATCGTCAGATAAGTCGCGCTATTGTATAAGCCACTCCTGTATAATTAGCTTTTCATCTTTACTTTAAAAATAGTGGATGACATAAAACCATACGGCGCTAGCTAAAGTATGACGACTGTATGGCCGGAGATTAAACTCAATGCTCTTAAATAAAGGCCCAGTCGAAGCGACCGCACCCATTCAAGAAATTTCACCTTGTAGCCAGTGTAATTTGAACCAGCTATCTTGAGCTCCTTTTCGAAAAGCGCGGGTCGCGAACGAATTAGCGGCGAAGAAAACTAATTGAAAAGCTAATTAAGGCGCTTTTTCGTCAGCTTTCAACGTCAGTAGCAGCGGCGAGGGTTCGGAAACCCGGTCAATAGAAGCGCAAAAACGGCTTCTCGAATATCCGTTTTAATCAGCTTCTTACGCTTAATAATATCTCTATTATGGCAGCCTGTAAATGCTAAAGAAGAAAGCTTAAAATAATCTATTATTTCGTTCAAAGGAACCCCCGGAATTTCAAAGAAGACCCGTTGCAACGTAATCCGCTCATAGAAGAATTTTCGCCACTGATCACATTATGAAAAAGTGAAAGCCTTACGCCTTGGAAGAGTTAGGCGCTAGTGCCAAACCCTAAGGTGCCTAAGGTAGGCGAACCTTTCTCTGCCGAGTTAGTAATCATTTATCACGGTAGAAGGGGCTGTTTCGTTATCTCTTTCGCAAGCTGCTTCAATCCAGACCGCTATTATAATACCCCTGGAAACACAATGTGGTTTTTTGGTTATACCAGATTAAGTTGGTGAAGGGCTTAAAAAGTTTCAACGGCAGAGTGTCAAACTGAGGATAAGAACGTCGCAACTTCGATTCTTTTCAATCTTTTTTTTTGGAAATGGACGATTTTTAGGCAATAATACACGCTGTTGTCATCGGAAGAACAATAGATTTAGCTAGTGCTCGGATTTCGATTAATTTTTATCCATGAATAAAATAAGGTCGGCGATATTTAAATAATATTTATTTAAATAACCAATAGTTGAATAAAAATTGTAGTGAATAAGCCTATTATTTAAATAAAACAAAGAATTATTTAAATAAATGCCACTTTTATTCAAATAAATGCTTGGTTGCGTAAAAAACATAATTAAATAAGTTAAAATGATATTCTTTTTACCAACGTTTTTTAAATAAATCGGATTTTTTTTTGGATAATGAATAAACAATTTCGAGCACTAGATTTAGCGATATTATTTTGATATTAAAATAAAGAGTAAATTAGTTTTAGGAAAAGCATTGAGGGAAAATTCTAGTAAATTTTTAATTTTCTCAAATTTGCGATGACTTTGTTCCAAAATAAATGACGTTTATTTCACTGTAATTCGAAGTCGCGAAAATGAATAGGTTCAAATTTAGTTTATCGAGCTTTATTCATTAGAAATTTGGTAATTTTTTTTTAAATAATTGATTTAAATCACCCATTATACTAAATTTTATTACTAAATAATAACTCACTTACTTATTTAAATAATAATTACTTATTTCTTTATTTCTCAAGATAAATGGGCATAAAATCTTAAAAATATGTATAAAAAAATCCAAATTCAATTAAAATCATTAAAAATCCGATTTAAATTAAATGCATTTTTTCGATTTAAAAAATATCAACAACCTTGGAATTATTTAAATTTAATAAAATCTGTATTGTAACAAGATACGATGTTTTTCCGCTCAGAGGCCGAGCATTTTCTCTGGTCGCTATAAGCTGGTGAAATTGCCGCATTGAAAAGAGTGAAAAGAAGTATGCTTTCTATTTTTCGGTTCCATACAAAGAATTTCTACTAAATTAAATATTTTTTGCAGCAACGGGATTGAGGATGAATTTTTATAGGCTTCTGATATTATTAGGTTCAGTAATAAGAACCCATTATTTACGACGTCTAAAACGTTTCACGGATATTAAGTTATTGATCCAAAGCAAGCTATATTGGAAATTGCGATATACCAAAACCAATATTAAAGTCTGCTTTCTTTTTTTTCGGACAAAGAAAAAGTCTTACTAACCAAAATATACCCCACCGAAAATATTCAATATTAAACAATTCAATGCGTAGTGGTGGGAAGCCCATGGTGCCAAGCGAACCAACCGCTCCCTACACTCACTATTTCCGTCAACCTCAACATGTTTTTACGAAGGCACTACTCTTTAAGCAAAAATCAAACGTATCACTACGTAGATACAAAAACTCGTATAAATCCCCTCTAGAGAAAAATGATTTTAAAACTCCTGAAATATGGAAAAAGGAAACCGAAGAACTCGGGTCGAAAACCCCTTAAATAAGAGGGTTTAATAAGATTTCGGTTCCTAGTTTCCGCCCTATTACAATAATAATAATAATCGGCAACATTTCGGCAAATCGAATGGGAACTGCAACGTCTCCTTTTGGGAAATTTCATATCTCATATAGAGGTCTAAATTACGCCCGACTTTGAACCAATCGGCAATAAACACCTCGGGTACTCTCCTTGTTAGGCCTGTGTGGTTTCTTTACTATTAACTTATCTGATTATTATTATTAAATTCACCTCCATTGAAAAAAGCATCGAGTTGGAGACTTTTCTGGTAAAAGACAGATTATAATCTTCTGACACTTCTAATGGTATTAATGACGCTCTGTAAGATAAACACAATGTAAAAGATTTTTTCCCCAACGTTTTTAATCCTTAGCCAGCGATTGTCGCGTACAGAACGGTTGTTGAGAAGGTTAATACTAGCGTAAAGAAACGAAGCTCCTAGTTTGTCCCTGTGGAAGACATGGAATAAAAGCGAGGCGCTCATGCTCGGCTTACTTTCTGAAAGATCCAATTTGAGAGAGCGGGGCCTTTTACAAGACACGCGCTCATTGTCCTCAATTCCGCGAGAATAGGACGCTCACCGCGGACCCCTATACCAGGGATTCAAAGACAGACCCGCTCTCTTTTTTCAGCTCGCAAAGAGGAAGATTGTGATGGGCACATTCTTCTCACTTTCGAGCGAACTTGAGAGTTTCGAATTGAAATGAGCTATACACTATCAACGAGGGAAATGAGAGTTACTTTCTGTATCAAAGTAAGATGAACTTCAGACAGTTTCACACTTGCTCCTAAAAGCGCTTCGTTTTGGATAACTAGTTTTTAAAATTAGCGTGAGAAATCACTTCGTGTTGGCTCGGGAAGCAACTCGTCCAATTGCTTTCAAAATGACAAGGTGGGGAAGTAAAATTGCTCGTATTTTCCAAAATAATGGGAATAAAATTCTAAATAATGTCAAATAATATTACTGTATGTATAGTAAACATGATTAACTAATTGTTTTGGGATACATTTTAGTATTTTCAACATTCTGATCATAATTGGAAATGACGTTAAACCTTGGCTATAAGCGAACCGGGGTGAAGCGATATCGCACGTGTGAACCAAGAATTATGGTCGGCGGTCAAAACTGGCATTCAAACCGACCTAAACTGGGTTTTAAGCTCCAGTGGGACCGTGGCTTTAGAGCGAGAGAAGAAATTAGTTTTATATTTAACGCTGATGATTTCCGTTTCGCGTGTTATACACTATTACGAATAGAGTTAATTATCTCAATTATTATATTTTTAGACGTTACCTCTACTCGTTCTCTTGCGCCGGCTTAAACTCTGCCTATCCAACCTATCTGGGATTGTAATTTGAGATAAAAATTATAATCAGAAGTAACATAATAGTGACAAGTATGACACTTTATTATTTTAAAACTAATTTACTTAACTTTTCAACAGTGGCAATTTGACCGAGTTCCAATTTGGACTAGCATCTGAGATTAATAGTTTATTTTCATCCTTGGTTTTAGTATCTTGTGCCCTAGGTTTAATTATACACTAGGGGTATCTATGTTAAGCTAAACCTTAAATAATTCAATAGCTCAATTATATAAAATTTATGTACAATCTAGCAATAATCTTTATAAAATTGAGAAAACAGAAGAGCTACACCATTAATCAACGTAATACGAAACATTCTTGCATAAGATTTCGAGAAAACCAAACAAATGAACGCGTGAGCGGTTGATGAGGTGAGCGCAAATTTGATAAAAATGCCCATCTTGGAAAGGAGGTCGGCTTTGGTCGGCTTTCTGAATTCTAAACGCGAACTTTATAAGGCCAACGCGTTTGGGGCATCTTTCTTTCCGTGGCGAAAATACCCTTTATGATCCCATTGAAACTTTTTCATCCCGCTTGGTATTCACCGCTGTCCTCGGTCAACCACCACCAAACGTTAAGCCTCGCTCTTTTGTCGGCCATTGCTATGCGACATGGATCTGGCGCCGAGAGTTAGATATGATAGCTTCTAAAATATCAAGATATTCTTCTTTCGTCGCTATAACCACCGTCCTAGCTCAATATCTTTGGGATCAAACATTTGTTTCATCCCAATTTGAAGGAAACTTTATTTTCGGTATTTTAAAGAAACATTAATTTACTAGGATAGATTTTACACCAGCTTTAGAATCTAAATTTAACTCCTACGATATATGGCGAAGGCTACGTATTAATTGTTGTTCAGTTTATTATTTAATCAATTCAGTTCTATAATTATGTTTCATCCCAATTTGAAGGAAACTTTATTTTCGGTATTTTAAAGAAACATTAATTAGTAGGATTGATTTTACACCAGCTTTAGAATCTAAATTTAACTCTTACGAGATACAGCGAAGGCTACGTATTAATTGTTGTTCAGGTTTATTATTTAAACAATTCAGTTCTATAATTATGTTTCATCCCAATTTGAAGAAAACTTTATTTTCGGTATTTTAAAGAAACATTAATTTACTAGGATAGATTTTACACCAGCTTTAGAATCTAAATTTAACTCTTACGATATATGGCGAAGTCTACGTATTAATTGTTGTTCAGGTTTATTATTTAATCAATTCAGTTCTATAATTATATTTCATCCCAATTTGAAGGAAACTTTATTTTACGGTATTTTAAAGAAACATTAATATACTAGGAAAGATTTTACACCAGCTTTAGAATCTAAATTTAACTCTTACGATATACAGCGAAGGCTACGTATTAATTGTTGTTCAGGTTTATTATTTAATCAATTCAGTTCTATTCAAAATTCACTCTTTTTAGTCCGTCCAAAAAATATTTATTAATTCCGAACTGTTTTAGGTATTTCATTTAATAATTTACCATTATAGATTTAAAATTTAGGTTAACATGCGCAAACAACCTGCATATAAGTCTGATACCAGAGATCTATACCAAAATATTTTTTTTCAAAATTAAATTTTGCACTTAAAGACAATGAAAATAAAAATATAATAATAATAATAATAATAATAATAATAATCAGCTAGGCTAATACCCAAGGCACCACCTTAGGGCTAAGTCAACAAGCGACTTTTGAAGCCTTTAATTTAGGAATTTAGTTCAGAATTTCTTTGATATTATTAGCAGTATATTACTTACGTGCAAAGAAGGATTAATTTTTAGGATTGTGTTGGTGAAGCTCAAAGAATGAGCCTTTAGAATTTAGCATCCAAAATAAAAAATGTCTTCAGCATTTACCATTTTTGGCAAAAATAACGAAATTTAAACCAAACACGAAAATTTCCAATAGCAACTTTCTACAGTAAAAATAAACTTTGATCAAATAGAGACACCCTGTATATAGGTTTTCAAAGCAGCACCGAAATTAAAGTCTGGTTCCTTTTGACGTCACGCGTTCTTTTCAGCCCTACAAACACGCTTTTCAACTATACCCGAGTGCCATCTATATAAAGATAGATAAACTAAAAAAATGGAAACGCATCCCACTGACGCCGAAAAGAGAAAAGCAAAGTCTTAATAAATATCTCTCTTTGGATAAAGATGTCTGGACTCCCCATGACGCCCTAGTTTGGCTCTCGACGGCCTGAGTCTCCCGTCTCGACGACATCGTGTTTACCAACCATCTGTCTCTTGATTCATGCAAGAGCTGTTCGTCTCAATTTTTCAAAATAATGCCGTTTTTATTCGCACGCGGCCACAACAAATATCAACGTCTTTCCCACTGCTCAACTCCTTCGAAGAAAAAATCAAGTCATCTATTTGTCTTTTGCATTCGCCGAAAGAAGAATATATTACGTCTAATCAACCGAATTGTTTATACATTTGGCGCGTAACCCTCTTCAGTTATGATTAAGTGCGCCCTATTACGACCAATCTTCCAACGATAACGTGATGCTATCTTTACGACGGATAATGCCAAAAGCAGAAATGATAGGAGAATTATTACTGGAGCACCGGGAAATCTTTTCCTATTTTGTGATCAACACCATATACACGATGGGCGTCCATATCTCTACCTCAACCTTCAAACTGTTTATTTCCAAAATATACCCTAAAACATAGCTGCTATAAATAGAGCGATCTTAACTTCGGACATGGTCATCTCTATTCTCCACCTTCAAAATATATTAAAATCTCAGTCAAAAAATAACCACTATTAATAGGGTGAGCTTGACCTTGGACATTGTCATCTCGACCTTCAAAATGTGTACCTCAAAAATATATTAAAATCTTACTTAAAAAAAACACCATTAATAGGGAGATTTATTTATTTATTTATTTATTTTTGACTTTGGACATGGTCATCTCGACCTTCAAAATGTGTATCTCGAAATTATATTAAAATCTTACTTAAAAAATAACTATTATAAACAAAGTGATCGTGACCCCTGCTGAACTCCATTCAATAAAGTCAACATTTTCAAAGCTACACCAAACATTAAAACGCGTTAATAGACTGCTGAAGTACGCACTACTCATCTTGTTGGAGAGGCTACAGTTAATTGCCACCCGCCAAAGAGCGTGCGTCGCGCGCCATTTTTAAATAAAACAGCCACCACATGCAAATGTTTTAAAATTATATAAGCTTTTGAATAATATTTGTTGAAATTAGTCGATTATATTTTTTTTTACAGTTCATACGCGAATTGCGTTATTTATAAAGATTTCTAAATAAGGTTCATTTGAAAACCTTTAAATTATTTTTGTTCTATTCAGAAAGAGTTTACTACCAAATTATATAATATATCGATAAAATATTTATTTTCCTACAAAATCTTATTTTGTTTTAAATTTAAAGTGAAGTATGCATTTACATTGCAAATGTATAATCGATACTGTTAGATGTATTAGCTTCTACGTTAGTTCGAGACAAAACAGTTACACGCAGACACAAGAAATCTAAGAATTTAGCTAAAATTTTCCGGTTTCAGTTTGTTCGTGGGCCTACGAAATCATTATAGAATCAGTCTGAGTAGATCGTTGTACACATATTTATTCCATTTTATTTGATATCAAATGGAAATGTATTTAAATAAATTATATTTAGTCATTAAAATTCCATTAACCCGTATTTAAATATGCTCCGAAATACGAACTAAATATTCGTTCGCTGCCGTTTCAAGCTAATTAATAACTCGTTGATGTTAAATAATAAAACGTTCAGGATTAAGGTTTCCACGTTACTTGGCTATTGTTTGAACTCTTAGAAGTGAAACTTAGTAATGAAAATGTTTTCCATTCGCTACGTGGCGCGTTCGAGATTGCATTCGGGTTTTGATCCGGCTCTTTCGTCTGTTTATAAATGAAAACGCCGTTAAAAGCTCGTTTTTACCTTTTCCCAACTCCAGAAATCAATATTTTCTCATTATCCTGTTGGGGGGGGGGCGGGCTATGAAATGGTTCTATTTAAATAAATACGGTATGTACTCATTTAACGTTCCAAATTGAACCACTACGGCGTCGTGCCAACGGTGCCACTACCTACCCAGCCAAATTAAGTCATTTGAAATGGTTTCGTATTCTGTATGGGACTGATATCTCTCTTAATAGTAAGTCCTGCTATTAATTTAAGCTCTCGGTTATAAATTAAAACGCCGTAAAAGATTTAAATAATCCATAGGTTAAATATTAATTTAGTTAACGGATATGGTGGATCAAAATTTATTCAGAAAGTATATCAAAAATTAGGTAAACTTAGATCGAAATTTACAATCCAAAACGTGCTTTATTTGATCCAATTTGCAAATGTACGAAATACAACATTATTCCGATTTGATCCAAATTATTTGATTCAATTGCAACTATACGAAATGAAACTTTATTCCGATTTGATCCAAATTATTTGATTCAATTGCAAATGTACGAAATGCAACTTTATTCCGATTCGATCCAAATTATTTGATTCAATTGCAAATGTACGAAATGCAACTTTATTCCGATTTGATCGAAATTATTTGTTTCAATTGCAAATGTACGAAATACAACTTTATTCCGATTTGATCCAAATTATTTGATTCAATTGCAAATGTACGAAGTGAAACTTTATTCCGATTTGATCCAAATTATTTGATTCAATTGCAAATGTACGAAATGAAACTTTATTCCGATTTGATCCAAATTATTTGGTTCAATTGCAAATGTACGAAATACAACTTTATTCCGATTTGATCCAAATTATTTGATTCAATTGCAAATGTACAAAATGCAACTTTATTCCGATTTGATCCAAATTATTTGATTCAATTGCAAATGTACAAAATGCAACTTTATTCCGATTTGATCCAAATTATTTGATTCAATTGCAAATGTACTGATTCTGCTCAAATAATTAAACCATTCAAATTATTTTGAAAATTTCGTTTATTTATTCAAATTCTTAAGATTCTTATTCGAAATCAATAAGCTTCTTTTTAGATATTATATAATAAATAGGTAGGCTAATTAATACCAAAGGCATCACCTTAGGAACAAGTCATCGAGTAGCATTTAATGCCAGTAATTCAGAGGGATCTTCTTAAAAATTATTTAAATTAATTTTAGAAATTATTTAGATTCTTCTTAGAAATTATTTAGATTCTTAGAAACTATTTAGATTCTAAGAAATTACTAAGATTCTTAGAAATTACTAAGATTCTTAGAAATTACTAAGATTCTTAGAAATTACTAAGGTTCTTAGAAATTACTAAGATTCTTAGAAATTACTAAGATTCTTAGAAATTACTAAGATTCTTAGAAATTACTAAGGTTCTTCTTAGAAATTAATTAGATTCTTCTTAGAAATGACTTAGATTCTTCACAGAAATTATTTTGATTCTTCTTAGAAATGACTTAGATTCTTCATAGAAATTATTTTTATTCTTCTTAGAAATTATTTTGATTATTCTTAGAAATTATATAGATTTTTCTTGGAAATTATATAGATTTTTCTTAGAAATTATATAGATTTTTCTTAGAAATTATATAGATTTTTCTTAGAAAATAATCAGATTTTTTTAGAAATTACTTAACAATAATTTATAACAATTTTTTTCATTTTTTGTTATTTTACATAATGGCTCTGTCAATTCCTATTTATGATAGAAATTTTGTAGAAAACGTTTCAAAGTTTTCTTATTACAATTGGTAATAAAATTATTTCTAGGCTATAGAACCACTTTGATCCTCTAAATAACTCTAGACGATTTCATAGATTATCTTTAGAAATGTTTTGTAAGGGGAAGCAGACAAAACAATCAGATACAATCTGTTAGCTTTATCTGAATATATTAACAGATCTGCTTTCAATTAAATGATCTGATATCTAGGATAAAAACAGGTATTAAATTCAGTTGAAAAAACCGATAAATTTAATTTTGGTTTTCATTCAGATCACCAGCTAACAGATACCTGCAGATGTTAAAAAATTGGTTAATATAATTTTGATGAAATTGAAAACAATTAGATGTTATCACACAAAATAACAATTAACCTATCCTGGAAACAGGGGAAAATATTCTCATTTCGAGTTAAAGAAATTGAGCTTGAAAAGTGATAATTGGGCCAATAGGCTGGTTTCAAAAGTCATTAGGTGAATACTCACATCCTCTACGTCATAACGTTATCGCTGGGTTAACTAATGAAAACTGGAGGTTAGGTTAGGATTAATTACTATATAAATACTTGTGTATTATGGTTGGGTTGACCTATGAAAACTGGAGATTAGGTTAGGATTAATTACTATATAAATACTAGTGTATTATGGTTTTGGTTGACTTATGAAAACTGGAGGTTAGGTTAGGATTAATTACTATATAAATACTAATGTGTTATGGTTGGGTTGTCTTATGAAAACTGGAGGTTAGGTTGGGATTAATTACTATATAAATACTAGTGTATTATGGTTTTGGTTGACTTATGAAAACTGGAGGTTAGGTTAGGATTAATTACTATATAAATACTAAGGTGTTATGGTTGGTTTGACTAATAAAAACTGGAAACCTTTGCTACGATTAGTCTCTCGTGTTCTGATCATAGATAGTACGAGGTTCAAAAACTTTAGTTTATAGTTTTATTAATAGTTGCTTTATGGAGTTGTACACTCCATCGATCACGAGTCCAAATTGTTCTTTGTGTTTGTGTCTGATACTAGCTAAAGGTCATTTATGATAAATGATATTTCTTCGATCTCCGCTCTCAGAGTTCTGGTACGCCTGCTGTAAAATTTTAAGTACCAGTACCAGTACCAGTAGAAAGCGTTAGAGTAGTTCTTGCTTACGTCTTATTGACCAAAAAAAAACATGACGAAGCATGAAACAAATAGTCGATATGGGCGCACTTTAGCAGAAGCTTTCCATTTTCGCCTGAATGCACTTCTTTTGCAGCCGATTTGTTTCACAGCACGACGGTTTCCTATTTTTTGCTTGAAATTGAAATTTTGACTGTCAAAGTTATGATGTTATATGACTTGGATGGATGGCTGGCTTGCTCGTTTTCATGGAACAACTGAATATCACTGCGTCAATTATGATTTAGTTTTTTAGTACTCATTGTGTCCTGATTCTGATTATACGAATTAAATTTTCGTATTTTAATCAATATGTTAAGAAATTTAGCATCGCTCTATAGTTGTCCCTACACGTGTTCACATAATATCTTTCATTTAAAAGCTTTGAATTTACTTTTCAGCTATAAAAATGTTATTCGTCAATGTATCCTATGATACTATTTTTAATATAATTATCTTTTTCAGGTGTTAAATATTACCGATTAACAGTGCCTGCAGTTATGTCACGAGAGGTTGAGCAAAGTTCTTTAACCGTTTAAACGGCAACTTGATATTTAGTGCACAGCACTGCCAAGTTAATTTGCAACTACAAGTTATCGTTCCCAGCGCACGGGTAAGTTGATATTTTTAGCTATCTATAGTGTTATGTCTAAACCGACGTTTTCAACTGATACATATTTGCGTGAGCTACATGAGGGTAAAATAGCATTTAATACTTGATTGGAACCGATTGCATTGTCGTTAAATTCGTGGTGATTTATTTCAATGAAATGGATGACATATCTCATTAATGAACATCCGTAGAACTTCATTTGCTGGCTACCAGATGGCGTTCATTGTCTGCCGTTGATTCGGCTGCCCTTTTTTAAATAAAATCTACACAAAAGCTTACGGACTTAGCAATCAATTTCACTAGGCAATGTTTGTTAATTTAATTTCATTTAACTTAATTTAAATTATATTTTTCAAATCCTAAATTTATTTACTGAAGTTATAATTATTTTAGTAACCTTTTAAAGGTTTTATTCAACATTATAGTTAACTAATAGCAAGAATGAATTGACGTCATAAGATTATATAGTTTTCCCAAATATTCTCAGCTCACGTGAAATCATTCTTGGTAATAGAAATATCGGGGTTGGTTTAAACGAAAGGATTTGGTTTTTTTAATTAACTTAAAATTATTCCAAAATGTTTGTACATTTTCTTATTGAAATGATTACATTTCTAAAACATTTACAAGGTGACCACATTTCCTATATTTCCAATACCTTCCTAAAAATTCCTTAGGTTTCCTCATGCAGTATAAAATCCGAAAACATTCCGTCGTCGTGTACCCTTCTTCATCCTCTGTTTAACTTTATTTGATCTACTGTTTTCCATAAGAATCCTTATTTTTGCTTATGGTTTTTCCTATATTTTCCTTTAATTCGCTTGAAAATTTCCTATTTTTTCTAAAACATTTTCGAGGCTTTTTCATGGTCACCCTGCATCTATACAAAATCAAAAATGAAACTAAAACGAAAACTCCTTTCTGGTGAGACTTGTAAAAAACGAAACCAAACTAAAACCTTGTTCTGGTCACGTGAGACTTGTAAAAACGAAAACCAAACTAAAACCTTGTTCTCGTCACGTGAGACTTGTAAAAAACGAAAACCAAAACTAAAACTTTGTTCTGGTCACTCATATTAAATTTTAGTTGATTGATAATATGTATGCAGTGGTAAACAAAAGCGAAATATAGATAAAAAGTAAAATAAAACAGGTTTAATTAAGCCTGGTTTAATCCAAAAGAAACTTTTTTTGGGGTTTTTATTATGAAAACCGGGTTTTTTACAACCCTGAAAAATATCCTCTCTAATCTAATGTAATATTACTAAACTGTATTCGTCGATAAACATTTTTAAAATATTTATAACAAAATTTCGGTTTCAAAGCTATAAATTGTCTTTCCTGTCTTGTTATACCCCTCTTTCGTTTTGATGTATTCGATATATTGCAGCGATCTCTGAGAGTAAACTCTTGGAAGAGGAAACAATCTCAAAACATTTTCCTTCGTGTAGTATTCTCAGTTTACCCAACGGCCAACTTCGGGTGACGAAACCTGGCAGTCAAGTACCGCTACAAATTCCATTGAAGTTTTAGCGCCCCATTGAAAATCGTAGAGTATTTGTCTCGAATTGAGGAAAACTTTCCAATCCAAAGCGTCTAGCAGACATTGAGGTCTTTTAATTTGCTCTCTTTCGAAACTATTTTCCAGGAGAAAGTTTTTTTTTTTTCATTTCGAGAGAGCGTATTTGTTGAATGGAGAAGGGGAGTTGTCCAGGTAAATTCCGGTCGCTTTTAAATCAAAAGGAGAGTTGGGGTGGGCATTCTCGCTGAAGAGCGGCTCAGATCCAAATCCAACATAATGTGATATTCGCTCGCCTTTGGCTCTTTTTACCTGCTCAAACTAAATGGAGCTTTCTGATACGCTTTTACGAAAAACTGAATCATAGTTCTGTTGGTGGTCATTTGAGATAAGAAACCCGGTGTTCCTATCGTTTCGACCTCACTTGAAAAACAAAAGCATGGTTCCGTTCGATTCGCATTCATTTCATTTAGAAAACCCGGTGTTCCAATCGTTTCGACATCTTTTGAATCAAGTGTTCAATTCCTTTCGCGTTCATTGGATATAAAGAAACTAGTTTTCCATTCTTTTCCACCTCACTTGAAAAACGAAAGCTTGGTTCCGTTAAGTGATCCACCATAAAAAAGGAAATAAATACTCTCTTTACGAGCCTAAAATCGAAGGTTCCCTCATTTTCTGTTGTTGATAATCTCGCTCTCACTTTCGCTCAAATTAGAGACGACGATGGCCTTCGCGAGCGCGTGCCACGGAAAGCAAACATTTTCCCGGCGACTGTAAAACCTTTTGCTTTTCAAAGGAAATCACGTCTGTAGTTTAAAAAAAGAACCCTTTTATACTAAGAGCTGAAAAGTCAGTGAGTGCTTGCTATATTTGGGAAGTTAAGCAACCGACGTTGCGCGTGAGAACGCGATGCTTAATTGACGTTTCGTCAAACTAACTTGCCAATGCCGTCAAAGAGTTCGCGAGTTTCCGTTAAAGCTACTGCCAGGTTTCGCTGAACCTCGATGAAGATCTATTATATGGCTCACCCCGTTTTGTCCGGGGGCCCTTCGGAACGGAGTTAGGGTTGTTTAGTTTGAAAGAGTGCTTTTTCTATTTCCGATTTGCTTTTTGATGGTGTCCGAAATCTGCCCTGATCAATCCGATAAAGCCCAGTCTTTCGTTTTCAGCAAAAGCTTTACTTTTTAAACGTCGCTTTGGTGGTCGGTCTTTTCCCGTAAAACGCTTTATTATTAGTGATATTTGAAGATTCACGTTCGTAAGTTCAACATCATAAGATTGTGATATTACTGGTGCAGGATAAAGGATAAAAATAATAATAAAAATAATCAGCTATGCTAATACCCAAGGCACCACTTTGGGCCCAAATCAGCTAGCGACTTTCAATGCCTTTTAAATTAGGTGGCCGGGTTACAATGCGTAGGAGGGTGGTCCCAAGCCCTTCGTGTCACGCTGACCAACACCTCCCTACACTCACTATTACCGTTAACCTATACGAGATTTAATGGAAAGAGTAAACCGAAGAACTCAGGGAAAAACCTATTTAACCAGTAGGGAAAACACTTCCAAAATCAACGCGGAAGAAGTGATTCCCAGTTTTCACCCACTGCCACTAACTGGAATCAAACCGCCACCCCACCTGGAGTACGTCTTCAAAATCCAGAGCGGATAAAACATCGTGCAAAGTCAAATTAATCCACAGACCAAAGATTAAGTTTCCATACATTGCCATCTAGTTGATTTTATAGTCGATGGTGAGACTAGCTGTCAATAGATATTTCAATTGGCACAAAGTTAAAGCTGACACTTTTTTTGGATCTTATGATTTGGTTATTACCTAAGAACTCGAGAGAAAACCACGTTAAAAATTACATAGATATAAGTTTATAATTATGTGTCACGTAAGATAATTAGTTATAAATGTATTAAAACTTTTAAAATTCATGATACTAAGTTCCCTATCTTCTTTAAGTTTTACTGACAACTATTTCTAAAATGATTTTGTATCAGTAAATATTTCTACTAACTTAGAAACTTATAGAACATAACATAAATATAACACAAAATTATTTTCAAATTTGATTTACTACTGCAGGTGGTTTCATAAAAGTTTATAATGGGTCAATTTTCTTAAGGAAATGTGCTAAGAATACCGTCCTCAAAAGTGTTATTTAGCAATAACTAAGTATTTCTTAGTTCAACCAAAGAAAAGGTTAATAATCAGCTAGGCTAATACCCAAGGCACCACCTTAGGCCTAAGTCGTCAAGCGACTTTTGAAGCCTTTAATTCAGGTGGCCGGGTTACAATGAGTAGGAGGGTGGTGGCAAGCCCTGCATGCCACGCGATCGAGCCAACAGCTCCCTAGACTAACTTTTACCGTTAACCTCAACAAGTTTTTATGGAAGGGGAAACCGAAGAACTCGGGGGAAAACCCCTTAAACCAGTGGGGAGAGAACTTGCAAACTCAACGCAGAAGGAGTTGTTCCGAGTTTCCCCCAGTGCCACAAGCTGGGATCGAACCCGGCTCGTCTTGCTGCGAGGCGAAAGTGCTAACCACTCTGCCACCCCACTAATTAAAGTACTTACCAATAAAAAAAACCGTTTATTGAATCAAAAAATCGTTTTGTAGCAAAAACATAATTTGGAATTGTTAGACTTTTGGAAATGATTTGATTTAATGTCCAAATTTGGATCCAACTGCATTTAAGACACATCCAGTTTGAATCCGATAGTTGATTTTATAAATTGTCTTTACGCTTGCCCAACTTGTTGAAATGTTGCCATGGAATAGTTCAGCCAATGCCTAAGAATGAATTCATAAACTCTTTAGTGAGAGAGAAAACGGATTCACAGCTGAAGCGGGGAGGCAACATTTCCACAAGATGGCGAAGGTTATTTTATAAAAAGAACTATTCGTTTTGTAAAAAAATTCTGATCAAATCGGAATACCGGTGGATTTTATACATTCTAATTGGATCAAATGTAACTTATTTTGGATTGTAATTTTAGGTCAAAGACGAATTTGTATTTTTCCAATTTAGTATTAAATGTGGACATCTTATTTGATACACCATTTTCATTAGGGGGAAATTTTTAATTTACATCCTTATATTCAACCTGAATGTTTTAATGTAGCCAGTATCTAATATTATCGTTGCGAGCAAGCACCAAATCATCATTACAAATTTGCCAAACCCGTTGGAAAATTTTGCTATTCAAAAACAATTATCAACTTGACCAAGCCCAACATACAGAATCCATTAATATGGCACTCTAATTCCTTTTAAACCAATTAAATATTAATGATAGACCTTAAGGCGTAAACACCAAATATTTTAATTTGGGCTCAATGTATTTATTTAACTCTTGGAGCTTTCGATGCTATTGATTAAATATGAGTGAATACAATTATAGATTCTGATCTGATCTCCGTCGAGTAAATACGGTCGAATAAACTTTCCCCTTTTGAGCTTGAACGGCTCGCTCTGTCTCTGTGTCAAAGTCAAATACATTATTGCAGATCGATTCAATTTTAATGGTAGATGTGTTAAGATACGTTTAACAACTGATGCGAATAGATACTGCATTTTTATTTTTGCCAAACGATATGAGAAGCTTATTAATAAAATTAAGTACGAAGCCAAATATTTCAGAGCGTCAATACAATGTGATAGAAAGGAATCTACACTGCAAATTTGAGGTACATTTAAAGAACACAATAAAAACACATTAAGATCACCTGAAACGGTATCGATTTAAGATCACATACACTTCCGGAATGTTTGAAGAACACATACAAAGTGTCCTAAAAGTGGTCTAATCATGTTCTTAGCACTTTTCAACGTTCTTAAAACGTTCACATTATATGAACTAAAAATGTTCTTATGATCTAAAAGTGTGCTATTAAAGTGAACTTAATATGTTCTAAAAGTGTATGGTGCTCTTAAATTCCCAATTTAAGAGCACCTAAAGTGTTCTAAAGATGTTGTTTTTGGAAGTGTACTTAAAATGTTCCTGGAAAAATAAAAATCAATTTAATGGAATTAATTTACATTTAATTACAAATAAATAAAAATTAATTTAAAGGAATTTTATTTACATTTAATTACCAATAAAAATGAAAATGAATTTAATGAAATTTTAATTATATTTGTTTAAATAAAAAAAAACCTATTTTAATTTGATTCAGTAAGTAATTTTAGTAGGAAATAAAACTTCACCAATAATTCTAAGATACAGTCGAGTCCTTTCAAATCATAACCCCCCCCCCCCCCGTGTCAAACAGAAGTTACCCAAGGTACAGCAAATTAACCCAAAAAGACCCACCAAAATAATTTAATACAGCTGCCAGTGGATTACATAAAAGTCTAGAAAGTCTGGTACTGCAATAGAAATAGTACCTGGTGGCAGTACTTGACCATTACAAACCAGATTTGTGTTTATTTCTCATACTTTTGTTATCCACTGGCAGCAGTATTAGATTATTTTGGTGTTTCGCACTTTGAATAGTTGAGAAATAACACCTGGTGGCAGTACTTGACCATTACAAACCAAATTGTATTTTTCCTATACTTTTTGTTATCCACTGGCAGCTGTATTAGATTATTTTGGTCACTGGCACTTTGAATAGTTGAGAAATAGTACCTGGTGGCAGTACTTGACCATTACAAACCAAATTGTATTTTTCCTATACTTTTTGTTATCCACTGGCAGCTGTATTAGATTATTTTGGTCACGGGCACTTTGAATAGTTGAGAAATAGTACCTGGTGGCAGTACTTGACCATTACAAACCAGATTTGTGTTTTTTTCTCATACTTTTGTTATCCACTGGCAGCAGTATTAGATTATTTTGGTGTTTCGCACTTTTAATAGTTGAGAAATAACACCTGGTGGCAGTACTTGACCATTACAAACCAAACTGTATTTTCCCTATACTTTTTGTTATCCACTGGCAGCTGTATTAGATTATTTTGGTCACTGGCACTTTGAATAGTTGAGAAATAGTACCTGGTGGCAGTACTTGACCATTACAAACCAAATTGTATTTTTCCTATACTTTTTGTTATCCACTGGCAGCTGTATTAGATTATTTTGGTCACGGGCACTTTGAATAGTTGAGAAATAGTACCTGGTGGCAGTACTTGACCATTACAAACCAGATTTGTGTTTTTTTCTCATACTTTTGTTATCCACTGGCAGCAGTATTAGATTATTTTGGTCACTGGCACTTTGAATAGTTGAGAAATAGTACCTGGTGGCAGTACTTGACCATTACAAACCAGATTTGGGTTTTTTTCTCATACTTTTGTTATCCACTGGCAGCAGTATTAGATTATTTTGGTGTTTCGCACTTTGAATAGTTGAGAAATAACACCTGGTGGCAGTACTTGACCATTACAAACCAAACTGTATTTTCCCTATACTTTTTGTTATCCACTGGCAGCTGTATTAGATTATTTTGGTCACGGGCACTTTGAATAGTTGAGAAATAGTACCTGGTGGCAGTACTTGACCATTACAAACCAGATTTGGGTTTTTTTTCTCATACTTTTGTTATCCACTGGCAGCAGTATTAGATTATTTTGGTGTTTCGCACTTTGAATAGTTGAGAAATAACACCTGGTGGCAGTACTTGACCATTACAAACCAGATTTGGGTTTTTTTCTCATACTTTTGTTATCCACTGGCAGCAGTATTAGATTATTTTGGTGTTTCGCACTTTGAATAGTTGAGAAATAACACCTGGTGGCAGTACTTGACCATTACAAACCAAACTGTATTTTCCCTATACTTTTTGTTATCCACTGGCAGCTGTATTAGATTATTTTGGTGTTTCGCACTTTGAATAGTTGAGAAATAACACCTGGTGGCAGTACTTGACCATTACAAACCAAACTGTATTTTCCCTATACTTTTTGTTATCCACTGGCAGCTGTATTAGATTATTTTGGTCACTGGCACTTTGAATAGTTGAGAAATAGTACCTGGTGGCAGTACTTGACCATTACAAACCAGATTTGGGTTTTTTTCTCATACTTTTGTTATCCACTGGCAGCAGTATTAGATTATTTTGGTGTTTCGCACTTTGAATAGTTGAGAAATAACACCTGGTGGCAGTACTTGACCATTACAAACCAAACTGTATTTTCCCTATACTTTTTGTTATCCACTGGCAGCTGTATTAGATTATTTTGGTGTTTCGCACTTTGAATAGTTGAGAAATAACACCTGGTGGCAGTACTTGACCATTACAAACCAAACTGTATTTTCCCTATACTTTTTGTTATCCACTGGCAGCTGTATTAGATTATTTTGGTCACTGGCACTTTGAATAGTTGAGAAATAGTACCTGGTGGCAGTACTTCACCATTACAAACCAGATTTGGGTTTTTTTCTCATACTTTTGTTATCCACTGGCAGCAGTATTAGATTATTTTGGTGTTTCGCACTTTGAATAGTTGAGAAATAACACCTGGTGGCAGTACTTGACCATTACAAACCAAACTGTATTTTCCCTATACTTTTTGTTATCCACTGGCAGCTGTATTAGATTATTTTGGTCACGGGCACTTTGAATAGTTGAGAAATAGTACCTGGTGGCAGTACTTGACCATTACAAACCAGATTTGGGTTTTTTTTCTCATACTTTTGTTATCCACTGGCAGCAGTATTAGATTATTTTGGTGTTTCGCACTTTGAATAGTTGAGAAATAACACCTGGTGGCAGTACTTGACCATTACAAACCAGATTTGGGTTTTTTTCTCATACTTTTGTTATCCACTGGCAGCAGTATTAGATTATTTTGGTGTTTCGCACTTTGAATAGTTGAGAAATAACACCTGGTGGCAGTACTTGACCATTACAAACCAAACTGTATTTTCCCTATACTTTTTGTTATCCACTGGCAGCTGTATTAGATTATTTTGGTGTTTCGCACTTTGAATAGTTGAGAAATAACACCTGGTGGCAGTACTTGACCATTACAAACCAAACTGTATTTTCCCTATACTTTTTGTTATCCACTGGCAGCTGTATTAGATTATTTTGGTCACTGGCACTTTGAATAGTTGAGAAATAGTACCTGGTGGCAGTACTTGACCATTACAAACCAGATTTGGGTTTTTTTCTCATACTTTTGTTATCCACTGGCAGCAGTATTAGATTATTTTGGTGTTTCGCACTTTGAATAGTTGAGAAATAACACCTGGTGGCAGTACTTGACCATTACAAACCAAACTGTATTTTCCCTATACTTTTTGTTATCCACTGGCAGCTGTATTAGATTATTTTGGTCACGGGCACTTTGAATAGTTGAGAAATAGTACCTGGTGGCAGTACTTGACCATTACAAACCAGATTTGGGTTTTTTTCTCATACTTTTGTTATCCACTGGCAGCAGTATTAGATTATTTTGGTGTTTCGCACTTTGAATAGTTGAGAAATAACACCTGGTGGCAGTACTTGACCATTACAAACCAAACTGTATTTTCCTATACTTTTTGTTATCCACTGGCAGCTGTATTAGATTATTTTGGTGTTTCGCACTTTGAATAGTTGAGAAATAGTACCTGGTGGCAGTACTTGACCATTACAAACCAGATTTGGGTTTTTTTTCTCATACTTTTGTTATCCACTGGCAGCAGTATTAGATTATTTTGGTGTTTCGCACTTTGAATAGTTGAGAAATAACACCTGGTGGCAGTACTTGACCATTACAAACCAGATTTGGGTTTTTTTCTCATACTTTTGTTATCCACTGGCAGCAGTATTAGATTATTTTGGTGTTTCGCACTTTGAATAGTTGAGAAATAACACCTGGTGGCAGTACTTGACCATTACAAACCAAACTGTATTTTCCCTATACTTTTTGTTATCCACTGGCAGCTGTATTAGATTATTTTGGTGTTTCGCACTTTGAATAGTTGAGAAATAACACCTGGTGGCAGTACTTGACCATTACAAACCAAACTGTATTTTCCCTATACTTTTTGTTATCCACTGGCAGCTGTATTAGATTATTTTGGTCACTGGCACTTTGAATAGTTGAGAAATAGTACCTGGTGGCAGTACTTGACCATTACAAACCAGATTTGGGTTTTTTTCTCATACTTTTGTTATCCACTGGCAGCAGTATTAGATTATTTTGGTGTTTCGCACTTTGAATAGTTGAGAAATAACACCTGGTGGCAGTACTTGACCATTACAAACCAAACTGTATTTTCCCTATACTTTTTGTTATCCACTGGCAGCTGTATTAGATTATTTTGGTCACGGGCACTTTGAATAGTTGAGAAATAGTACCTGGTGGCAGTACTTGACCATTACAAACCAGATTTGGGTTTTTTTCTCATACTTTTGTTATCCACTGGCAGCAGTATTAGATTATTTTGGTGTTTCGCACTTTGAATAGTTGAGAAATAACACCTGGTGGCAGTACTTGACCATTACAAACCAAACTGTATTTTCCTATACTTTTTGTTATCCACTGGCAGCTGTATTAGATTATTTTGGTGTTTCGCACTTTGAATAGTTGAGAAATAACACCTGGTGGCAGTACTTGACCATTACAAACCAAACTGTATTTTCCTATACTTTTTGTTATCCACTGGCAGCTGTATTAGATTATTTTGGTGTTTCGCACTTTGAATAGTTGAGAAATAACACCTGGTGGCAGTACTTGACCATTACAAACCAAACTGTATTTTCCCTATACTTTTTGTTATCCACTGGCAGCTGTATTAGATTATTTTGGTCACTGGCACTTTGAATAGTTGAGAAATAGTACCTGGTGGCAGTACTTGACCATTACAAACCAGATTTGGGTTTTTTTCTTATTCTTTTGTTATCCACTGGCAGCAGTATTAGATTATTTTGGTGTTTCGCACTTTGAATAGTTGAGAAATAACACCTGGTGGCAGTACTTGACCGTTACAAACCAAACTGTATTTTCCCTATACTTTTTGTTATCCACTGGCAGCAGTATTAGATTATTTTGGTGTTTCGCACTTTGAATAGTTGAGAAATAACACCTGGTGGCAGTACTTGACCATTACAAACTAAATTGTTTTTTCCTATACTTTTTGTTATCAACTGCAAGCAATATTAGATTATTTTGGTCGCTCTCAGCCTCACACTGAGTAGTTAAGAAATAGCACCCATTATACGAATGGTCAAGTACTGTAAACTATAGGTGCTATTTCTCAACTAATTTTAGATCAAAACACCCAAATAATGTAATAGAGCTGCCAGTGGTTTAAATTTAAAGTATTTAAAATGAAAAATCTAATATTCTGAATCAAAAAGTTTTTAACATTAAAATGTGTTCAAAACCTTAACACGTTATGCCTGTGTAATATGAAAAACTAGAGACATCTCAAGATCACTTTGAAAGAATAGTGTTCTTGATATGCCAACCAAACGTTCTTGAAATGTAAAGTGTTCTGAAAATTTTAATTCTACAATTTTAGAACACTTGAACACTTTAATAACACCATGGTTTACAAGAAGAACACAATGATTTTTAAGAATATTTTGAGTTCACATAGACACATTACAGGATCACATGGGAGCACATAAGTGTTCTCGACATGTTCTCTAAATGTACCTCAAATTTGCAGTGTAGTATTTTCTATATCATTTTATACATAATTATGTAACAAATACACCGAAATTAACGTTTTCTATATAATATCTAATTATTTGTGTTTTTGTTTTGCTCTTTAAAATTCTGATAATTTCCATATAAATTTTTTGGTCATCAAAATACGATCAAATACAATATGTTTACTGAGTTCCTTAGGCCCAAGTCATCTAGCGATTTTAATCCCCTTTAATTCAGGTGGCCTGCTTTTCTTTCACCCATTGCCACAAAATGGGATCGAACACGGCTCCTCTTGCTACGAGGCAAAAGTGCTAACCACTTATCCCAAGCCTTCGTCATTTTTTATAGCTCGGGGAAACGGATAAATTAACCTCGCAAAATTTCAAATAATCATATAAATTTCGATTAATTGTTTATTTATGGATATTATTTACGACTATTATAAGATTTAATATACAAGAAATAAGTTTTTATTCGGATAATTATCGCATATGGATATAGAAATGAACGGAAAATGTCTTATCCGAACGCCGAGCCCTGATTTACTCTACAAGTCTGTCCCAAATCTTAAAGATTATATATCCTTAAATGTAGGTTTAAGTTTTAAATACCGTAATTATTATGAATATTTGGATTTTTAAAATGAATCGTTAATTAATCAAATAATTTTAAAGAAACTTTAGATTATTTATAAATATTTCTTACGAAAAAACTTTAAAGAAATTGAATCTAATGGATTTCTATTACTAATTTGTAACGAGATTTAGGAGTGTAGGTATTCTAAGGAAAATAAATGTACTCTAAAAGTATTTTAGGTTTATTGTAGAGAAATACCTTAAGATTTAGGTGCCTATAGATAATACCGAAGCTAATCTAAATAATAGACAATACATTTAGAAAAATAAATAAATAAGTTTTTATTCGGATAGTTTTCGGATATGGATATAAGAGAAATGAGCACGCGGGTCCTACATCAAATTTAAAACACTCTTCGGTACAAATATTGATCCGAACAAGACTCAAATTAATTGACTAATTCTGGGTTTCAATAAAATTTATACCAAAATAATTGCATATTTAATCGGCCATTTTCCAAGATGGCGTCCAATAACGTTATCACTTAAGAAACATCTCGATTGATAAATAAACAACGATAATTTCCACCTAGTTAAACATTATTTTTCATAACATTACACAAAAAAATTAAAATATTAAAGTATGTGGCTGATAAAACCTTTCCAAAACATGTATGCAGACTCTATTACAATTTTAGTAATTCTTCTATAGGAATCTTAATTTTAATTGAAATATTTAATGAACAACAATCGATATGGCTTACAAAACTTAACCCCAGGGTTGGCACAATTTTGCCAAGGGTGGAAAAAACTAAATTTTTCCGCCTATTGTTTTCCTGTTAAAAACCGTGTGGAAAATCGTACTTCCAAGGTTTTTCCACCTCTAGTGGCAAATTCCATAAAAAATAAAAATAAAAGCAGTATTTTCTTCTATTCTATTCACTCTCCTATTTGCAATGACCAAATTAGTCACTTAATAGATATATCAATGATTAATTTAGCATGAAAAGAGTTTTTCCACTGATTTCCGGTTTTTACCAGTTTTTCCCACATGTTTAGCCATTCTAAAGACTTCTACAAGTTTTTTTATTTAAATGTAAGTGAAGATTTGACCTTTGATCCGATGTATTATACGTACAATTTTAAACGAAGATTTATGATGAGAGTAGAGAAACCGTCAACACGTAGCGCCATTATACCCAATAGATTTATCTGAAGGAAAGGGTGTCATCCGGTATAACAAATTTTCAAACTAGTTGTCCATTATTCAACCTGACTCTATAAATTATTCGAAAGAAATGTGGTCAAGTTGACCTATCGCGTACTGGTGGGTCAGACTCTAAATGAGAGGCATGGTTGGAGAAACATAACGCCACAATAGACGACCACAACACGCGTAATATATGAAAGGTGCGTAATATATTCATAGGAAAAGATTTTCTTCGGAATCGGGCGCATTATGAAATAAACGTATTCCAATACTGTCCAATTTCGAATCCCCGAACGCTAGTACAACTGTCGAGACACCAAATTTGAATTTATATTTATGTCGGGACTCTGTTAAAGAAACGCCTTCGTCCACCATAACGTGGAAATTTCAATTCCGTCCAAATTTCCATCCTTGTTCCTGGGCACACGTTGATGGACCTGGAATGACAAGTTTAACCGTTCCAGAATAACTGCCATCAGCTTATAAGGAACCGTCGGAGGATCCTTGAAGGGCGTTTTTCCACTAACCTCTTTTCGTATGCATCGAATATAAATTGCAAGACGCAGTTCCAACACAGGATTCCCTTGAATTTCATAAAAGCCATTCGCTTTATACAAATACAGAGTGTTTCCGTTGGCTTGATCAAGGGTGTTTTTATAGAAAGCCCTAAGGCCAGATTTTACGATTAAAAAATAACAGGAAATTTAACTATTCGTATTAAACTGTTGAAAAATAACAGGAAATTTAATTATTCACACTTACTTGAGACAAATCTTCAGTTACTGTACAGGGTAGAAGCCCCAACCGTGGTCCAGCGTCGGTACTTCTCCTAGTACACCAGAGTGCTGCGGGTGGAACACTTCTACAGGCGCTGCCTCGGCTATTTAATCCGTTATCTAATTATCCAGCTAGAATTTGTAGAAATTCTAGCTGGATGTAACTCGGTCTTTATTTTATTTTCGGTTTTAAATCGTCGCCTGCTATCGCGGAAACCAAGTGCGTAACTTTGTTCTTACCAAAATTAGTTAACGGATTAAATGGCCGAGGCAGCGCCTGTAGAAGTGTTCCACCCGCAGCACTCTGGTGTACTAGGAGAAGTACCGAGGCTAAGGCTTCCACCCTGTATATGGTTCTGAAAGTTAAAGGCCTAGGATTTCTTCTGACAGTTTTCCTTGAAGTTTTCTTCCCGCCACGCAAATATCCTGGTGGTAGGCCAACCGCAGATCACGTTGGCCTACCACCAGGATATTTGGGGGGCGGGAGGAAAACTTTAAGGGAAAACTGGCAGAAGAAATCCTAGGCCTTTAAGAGACTCAAACTAGTTCTAATGTATAGGACGATTTAAATTTTAAGGGGATGGTTCAAAGTTTACAGTGGCTCGGCACGAAAGGGAACATTTGTTTTTTTTTTAATAATCAACTAGTCACTAGTGACTTTTAACGCCTTTAATTTAGTTGGCTGAGGAAGGTGGTTTCAAACCCTTCATTCCACCCGAACCAACAGCGCCCTACACTAACTATTACCGTTAACCTCCACACCGTATTGATGGAAAGGGGAAACTCCAGAGAATACCCCCTTAACCAGTGGGTAGATAAATTTCAAACTCAACGTTTTTGATAGTTTTTGATAGTTTGAATGAAATTGTCCGGATGTAGCGAAATTGGGACACCCTGTAAAGTGGATCCGGAGTAGAGAGTGTAAACCGTATTCATCGAAGCCCTATAATCCCGCTATATGCATTATGTAAAAGGGGACAGGGGGAGGAAAAGGGACCGGGGGAAGAGTGCGGTCCCGCCAGTAAGTGCCTCCAGTCGATGGGGACACCTAATGCATATGAAGTAGTGATCACGCTGGGCTCTGTAACGGCTTTTGTGACACAGCGGCTGCGAGGAGAGCCGAGATTTCTTAAGCCCGCAATTTGCCAGATAATGTTTCCAGTCCCTCTCGCCGATAATTATCTGCCGGCGCTGAAAGAAAGCGAGCTAGAGAGGGCCACGCCCATTGAAGTCAGCCCCTTCCCCCTTTCCCCGCGCCCTCTCTCGAAAGTTAGTCGAACTATATTAGAAAAGAGTGTCGAGCTTCAGAATTAAAACTACGTAACTTTCAAAACGCACTTTGAGGAAAGTTTTAGCGTAAATGTTTCGTTCTCTGTAGTTATTATCTTTATTATAATATATAATAAAATATTTTGTGGTGCAAAAGATGATTTTATTTTTTTAAAACGCGCGTTAACTATTCAATTTATTCACGCCCCTTTCCATTATCATTTTTAGAGGTTAACAGTAATGCTTGTTTTCCACTGGCGCGCGCAACGACGCGTTTCTCAGCTTTGAAACGTTCAAACGTTTTTACGCGCGTAAAGAAAATAACATTATGACCAGATTAAGGAGCTGTTGGCTCGCGTGGCGTGAAGGGCTTGCCACCCCCTCCTACGCATTGTAACCCGTACACCTGAGTTAATGGCTTTAAAAGTCGCTTGATGACATAGACCTAAAGTGGTGCCTTGGGTATTAGCCTAGCTGATTATTATTATTATTATTATTATTATTATTATTACTATTAAAAATGACACTGGAAATTAGTTTCCATAACAAATTAAATTGTGTTATAAAATGGTACGTCTTTAAATCAGAAAAATAAGTAACGAACAATTTTCCACTATTTGAAATAACATAAAAACAATGTTATAAGTAATAATTATCATTCCTAAATAATAAAAGTACTAATTTCTTTTGAAAAAATACCTAAAGTTTAATGCTTGATTTACTTCGAAAACATGATGTTTATTTTTAAGTAATTAATTTATTCATGCTGAATGATTGTCCAGGAGATTTAGACCAAATTCTTCAAAGAACGTCATGATATTTTAAAACCAATATTTTCTTAACTTTCGGTATCTCCAAAATGAAAATTATCTCTCAGATAAAATTAAATGTTTTAAAACAAATATTTTAATATTTTTTGGTATCGCCAAAATCAAAATTATCCCTCAGATAAAATAAAATATTAAAGACAATACTTTAGAGCAGGGACGTTAGGGTTTCGTTACGGAACAAATGGAAAATAGTGTGAAAATGCCTCTTGCACGTCAGAAAATATTCAAAACGTAGTTTTAGTGTGAACATAGGAGTTACAACGTTTTGATTCTAGGAAAAGGCGCTCCATTCGCCCCCCTCCGGTGGGTCCCACCCCCCGGATCAATATAGGCGACGCGATTTTATAAACGCGAGTCGCGTGTCGTTCTTTTATAGTAACCGCGTCGCTATCACCTTAATACGGACGCCCTTCCGCTCCGGGGACGGAAACGGCGTCATGTCAACTTGCCACTGGCGGAGGAAACGTCATTTCGCTGGATGCTATATACGCATTCATGACGGAACGAACTTCGAGAAGAAGTGGCCCGTTAATTTGACGGGGCCTTTTATTAGGACGCCACTCGACAGAGCGGCCGGCGTCAAATTAGTTTGGCACTGAAAGGGATGGCCCTTCTTCCGTTTTATTAGATTTCAGGGTTGAATTAGAGGGACCGTATTAAAGGCCTATTCACACGAGCCAACATTTAGGCCCAGGTTGCTTGGCCAACATGGTTGTCAATTTGAGTAACTAAAACACTCAGGTTGGTTGTCCAACACGGTTGTCAATCTGAGTAAATGAAACGCTTTGGTCCCATTCGACCGAAATCCCATTCGTTCGAAAACGATTTAACATTGAGTCCCAATCGATCGAAAATACCCCAATTGTGCGGTTTACAGCCCAATTTTGCACGTTTATATTATTTTTTATAGTACATCACCTAACCTAACCTAACCTAACCTAACCTTACCGTTAGTACACCTGTAGCAATTTTGTTTAGGTATAACGTTTTTTGCGTACCCTGCTATATCTCGGGGCAGAAGTAAAAAACAAAACAAAAGGTCCCAATGAACCGAATCCGCCTTTTGGGCTATATTTCGGAAACATATTGAATTCGGTCGAATGGGATTTCGATCGAATGGGAATATACCAATGAAACACTCAGGCTGGTTGGCCAACATGGTTGTCAATCTGAGTAAATAAAACACTCAGGCTGGTTAGCCAACACGGTTGTCAATCTGAGTTTGTAAAATACTCAGGTTGGTTGGTTGTCAATCTGAGTTCGTAAAACACTCTTTGCAATAAGTCGTCAAGATTTGGAAATCTTTACCAAAAGAACAGTATCGATTTTAATTAATATTTTCACTTATTTTAAAATTTAGTTTCAAAGTTCACTACCCAATTTTCTGTTAAGTATTTTGCATAAAAAATCCATGTTTATATAAAATCTACACTTTTCTATATTGTAAATAAAATTTTAATATAAACTTTATTTTAATTTAAAAATTTATAATGTTCGAAAACAAGTTCCGTCTTTCAGATCTGATGAAACGATTAATTTATTTATGAAAATTATTAATTTAAATATTTAAACAAAACCTTCAGGCTTTTTTGTAAAGTGTGGCAAAATGTTTGCTAAATTCTTTCGGAATATGCCTTTATATTGAAAGCTGAAAAGTCCTTTGGTCAATTCTGAAAAGTTGAGCGAACTTCTATTTCGATGGCTTTCGGCCAAATTGGTTTCAGGGAAAGATACATTAATGCTTGATGAGATAATTTATAGAACCCACTCTCTGAAGGTATATTCTACTTTTCTACTTTTAATATTTTCGTCGAACTCGGAACGGTATGAGAAGCTTAGAGTAAGATATCCTTATATTCTGAATTTTTAATGCTCCGGTACTTGATAAAATCTTTAATACCGGTAATGCGGAAGACGAGAAAGTGGAAATAGGTAGATCGGAGGAAAAAAAATTGGACGGTAAAAAATCGGGGCTGGGCACGTTCAGCTCAAAATGGAGCGGATCAACGAGTGAGCTGAGTTTGGAGAATCTAGGTCAAAATCGAGTAGCTACTTTTATTTCGGAACTTGTGATTGAGGATACGCCCATACTTATTGTGGGATTTAACGAAGCTTTTTTAATTAGTAAGAGTGCTCAATATTTAACTGGTCATATGAGCAGTGGATAATTAACATAATAATAAATAAGCTATGAATCTCACTAATACGTTCAGACGAAAGGATAACGTTTAGTTAATTTTTCTAGTTTTAACAAAAATGTGGTTAATGGTCAAATTATGTGCTCGTACTGGTTGAGAACTTGTCGAATTGATGAAATGTAACAAGAGGGTGAGCCGAAAAATGAGCAAATAAGCTTTCGCCATTTGAAAATAATTTGAGAACTTGCCGAATTGATGAACTGTAACAAGAGGGTGAGCCGATAAATGAGCAAATATGCTTTCGTAAGACAACTATAAGCGAGGAATCACCCTTGAGCCTCCGATAGGATATCGAATAGCGATATGTTATCAGAACCTATCTGAAAAAAGGTTGATAGGTATCGTGAGTATTTTTACGAGTTGAGCGTGCACCTTGCGAAAATTCCCAACGCTTCGAAAAAGATATGAGATTTTTTTTGCTATCGGGACGGAAAAACCCCATTATCGATCCGTCGCACCTGCTCTGTCCATCTGAGACGAAGGGGGCTAGGGTATAACACTTGGTTCCTCTCCTACTCCCGCTTCTCACGCGTACCCCAATTTGAGGCAAATTGGCGCGAGCCGATCGTGCATGCGGATTCATATTTCGAGCTCATTTGCAAAACTTCGCGGGCTATAAAGTGCGAAACGATTTTGGGCCGGTTCAGCCGGGCCCCACTTCGCGGGCCTGTATGTGTGTATTTCTTCAACTAATGAGACGATCAGAAAGTACTGTCCGCATCTCGAACATATTGAAAGAGAGAACTGGATTTTTTTAAATAACCCTTTTCCCGATCCGATAACAGCTTTCTAGGGTGATGAAGAAAACTTGGGCAGTTAAAACTTTTCAAACTTTCCTCGAACTTCTTCGGCTACCGTGTTAAGTATATATATGTTGTACACAACCCTAATGTATCTTATACATTAACAAAGTGTCTTATACAATACTAATGTGTCTGGTACAAAACTAATGTATCTTATACATTAACAAAGTGTCTTGTACAAAACTAATGTATCTTGTACAAAACTAATGTATCTTGTACAAAACTAATGTATCTTGTACAAAACTAATGTATCTTGTACAAAACTAATGTATCTTGTACAAAACTAATGTATCTTGTACAGAACTAATGTCTATTGTACAATACTAATGTATCTTGTACAGTAATAATGTATCTTGCACAATACTATTATATCTTATACATTAACAAAGTATCTTGTACAATACTAATGTATCTTATACATTAACAAAGTATCTTGTACAATACTAATGTGTCTGGTACAATAATAATGTACCTTGTACAATACTAATGTATCTTGTACAAAACTAATGTTTCTTGCACAATACTAATAAATCTTATACATTAACAAAGTATCTTGTACAATACTAATGTATGTTGTACACAACACTAATGTATCTTATACATTAACCAAGTATCTGGTACAATACTAATGTATCTTGTACAAAACTGATGTTTCTTGTACAATACTATTTTATCTTGCACAATACTATTGTACCTTGTATAATATTAATGCACCTGGTATAATACTAATTTATCTTATACATTAACAAAGTATCTTGTACAATACTAATTTATCTTATACATTAAGAAAGTATCTTGTACAATACTAATGTATCTTATACATTAACAAAGTATCTTGTACAATACTAATGTATCTTGTACAAAACTAATGTATCTTGTACAAAACTAATGTATCTTGTACAAAACTAATGTATCTTGTACAAAACTAATGTATCTTGTACAGAACTAATGTCTATTGTACAATACTAATGTATCTTGTACAGTAATAATGTATCTTGCACAATACTATTATATCTTATACATTAACAAAGTATCTTGTACAATACTAATGTATCTTATACATTAACAAAGTATCTTGTACAATACAAATGTGTCTGGTACAATAATAATGTACCTTGTACAATACTAATGTATCTTGTACAAAACTAATGTTTCTTGCACAATACTAATAAATCTTATACATTAACAAAGTATCTTGTACAATACTAATGTATGTTGTACACAACACTAATGTATCTTATACATTAACCAAGTATCTGGTACAATACTAATGTATCTTGTACAAAACTGATGTTTCTTGTACAATACTATTTTATCTTGCACAATACTATTGTACCTTGTATAATATTAATGCACCTGGTATAATACTAATTTATCTTATACATTAACAAAGTATCTTGTACAATACTAATTTATCTTATACATTAAGAAAGTATCTTGTACAATACTAATGTATCTTATACATTAACAAAGTATCTTGTACAATACTAATGTATCTTGTACAAAACTAATGTTTCTTGTACAATACTAATGTATCTTGTACAATACTATTGTACCTTGTATAATATTAATGCACCTGGTATAATACTAATGTACCTTGTATAATAATAGTCCACCTGGTATAATACTAATGTACCTTGTATAATACTAGTGCATCTGGTATAATACTAATATACCTTGTATAATACTAGTGCACCTGGTATAATACTAGTGCGCCTGATATAATACTAATATACCTTGTATAATACTAGTGCATCTGGTATAATACTAATGTACCTTGTATAATACTAGTGCACCTGTAATAATACTAATGCACCTTGTATAATACTAGTGCGCCTAGTATAATAGTTATTTACGTTGTATTATATTAATATAATTTTTATACAATACTAATGCACCTTATTTAATTCTTAAATACCTTGTGTTCCAAGTGCATTAGCCATTAATTGAACTCGTAAAGATATTGTAATGTAAGAAAGAATGACCCATGAAAGTTGAGATGCAGAGGAATGGTTGCTATTTTAAATTTTGATGATTTTATATGGTATTTTATATTCAGAAAGGTAATTGGACATATATATATAAAGGTTGTTTCAAAAGGTTATGCAAAAATTTTAAGGAGTTGTAGGTGGTGAGTTGAGAAGTATGCCTTTTTTTCCCATTTTCCTACGATGAGGTAAAAGAGCGCCAGAGAACTTCAAGGTGTGGCCTACTAGCCCCTGGAAGTAGGCTGCAACAAGTGCAAACCAAGCAGCAGCGAAATGCGAACATAAAGTTTTGGGTTCGTGTGATAGGTAAAAAAGGACTTTGTAAACAAATCGAGGTAACCAGCGTAAAAAAGAAAACTTAAACAGTATTTAAAGTCCCTGCTGCTTGGTTTTGCGCTTGTTGCAGCCTACCTCCAGGGGCTAGTAGGTCACACTTTGAAGCTCTCTGGCGCTCTTTTAACTTCTCAACTCACACCCTACAACTCTTTAACCTTTTTGCATAATCTTTTGAAACACCCTGTATATAACACATTAGTTTCGTATTTCCCCAATGAACACCAACAATTGTAGATAGTAAAGCATGGGGAAAAACAGGCATACTTCTCAACTCACACCCTACAACTCCTTCAAATATTTGCATAACCTTTTGAAAAACCCTGTATATAGAACACATTAGTATTTTCCCAATGAACACCAACAATTGTAGATACTAAAAAAATACCCAAAAAACAAGGTAATCACTGATAATAGCTTTTTTAATTTTCTAGAAAGTATATTGGCACGTTTAGATCGCTTTACTTTTCGTGTAGTGTCGAAGGGTAATTTTATATTAGATATTTACCGTTTGGATATTTCTCTGTTTCTTCATCGAGTGTGTCCGTCTCAAAGCGGGAGGGGGCGCCAAGGGGCTTGCTATTTTCAAATATTTGCCAACTACCTTTCCTCTATTGACTCTCTCCCCGGAGACCGAAAATGAGGGTGCGCCGTTTAAGGTTTGCTTAACTGACCATGGCTTAAGGGCCATTGACAAAAATGACCCTTCGCCCTTTCTGATATTTGCCAATATCGGTTCCCCCACCCCTCCCCTTCAAATCGGATGTTGACCATCTGCAGGAACCCGTTGCGAAATGAGACATTTTCATGTTTGCCACTGCGACCTCTTCTTCTCAATTGCTAACTAAATATATCCTCGAATTTTAATGATCTTCGAATCTGTAAAACATTTAATTAATTAATTTAATTAATATTAATTTAGATAAAAAATTCTGATTAATTCAATGTTTTTGGTAGCTTACCTTATTAATTGATTATTTGACGGCATCGTGAAAATATGTCTAAGGTTTGTGTGTAACAGCTACAACGTGTTATCCAACTAGAGTTGTTAATTTTCCGGAAAAATAAAATGCGGAAAATTTCCGGAAACTTTTCCGAATTGCGGAAAAATAAAAAAATTAAACGTAAATTACTTTTTAAAGGTTTTTATCGATATAAAATGTCTAATACTACAAAACATTTGTAGTGTTACATTGTTAATCAGTTTAAAGCTAGTCTAGAGGTTTAGTTTTACCTTTAGATTCGAAAATATGAGGCGAAAAGGCCACTTTATTTCAATTTGCAAACAATATTAGACTAATCATGGAATGAAAACTTTTGATTATTTTTTTTCGAAAAAATACGGAAAATTTTCCGACTTACAACACTAAATCTAACATTAATGATACACTGCTATTAGCTTGGAAATCAAACCTGTTTATACAGGGTTAATTTTTGAAACTTTGCTAGAATGGAGAAAAATGCCCAAAATGTATAGCGAGGATAATTGCAGCTTAAACCTATAATGCTATAATACCTCTGGGTCATTAACTTAATATTAGGGATGACCATTATAACAAGTTGTTTATTGGTCTTAATTTAAAGTAAAATATTTTTGTCAATTACGTGCAAAATTTAAATCTTGATGGTGCATATAAAATAAAATAAATAATCAAAATGGTTAAATTCGAGTATCTGAAATCATTTGCGGGGCTTAGCCGTCACATTTGCAACAAGAATCTGAAGATTGAAATCATACCAAAGCTGTTTATAGAATAATTTGTAACCTTAAATTTTAAAATTCGAGCTTTCGCCATAACTCATATAAATTGTTTCGCTGGCAGAACAACTGACTTCAAAGGCTTCGACTATTAAATATGTTGGTTTGAATTATTTGGGAATATTTTACCTAATGGATGGTGGTATTATGTATAAGATTGATAAACTCCAAGTGTTTTTCATGGAGAAGGTTTTAATGCTATCCATTTCACTTTAACTCGCTGGCTTATACTGTTCAATCTGCACATCTATACACTAAATCAGAAATTTAAGTTAGTTCATTCACGTGAATTATTATAGAAAAATGTATATTATCAATTTATACCAATAAAATAATTATCTTTCATTTTTCCACATCGACAAACAAATATACACTGGCAGGACAACGTCTGCCGGGTTCAGCTAGTATATTATAAAGATTGATATAAAATTAATTACCCATTGTCGGTAAAATAGAGCGATATAAATATTTACCCTTCTAAATTATTTAAGGTATCCTCTTTTTAAATAAATGTCCAAGATTGAAAGGTAAAAGGAAACCAATTTTAAACTTCACTGATATTTACCATTCGATTATTGTCTAAATTTTCACGCGGGTGATCCATCACCCGCAATATTATACCTTTTTTTTTATAAAAGTATAGGTTGGGCGGTGTGTAGGTTAAGGATATATAGACGGCTTCCATCACTATGCAAAACACTTGGGCCATATCTGTACGTTTAAATCCTGCTGGCTAAACGCGTCACCAAATATCGGCGACCCCGTATTGATTGACGAAAACGGTTTTTTCGTCCAAGAGACGGGGCACGAGAATTGAACCATCGAAAGCCTTAAATGGGTGGTAGCGTGGGCGGCTGTTGGGTGGATGGGGATACCCTTACCTCGGCGCTAAAATATGCTAACTGCAAAACGCAATTTTGCAGAAATTCTGATCTAGCTATTGGGATCGCTAGCGGGTGTCTATTACTTTGGGATGGCATTATGCGTATACATAAAATTTCGAAATATTTCCGGGACTCGAAACCACTTAACTTAAACAAAGACATTGGTCAAACTTCAGTGCAAAATTTGAATAAAAATCTAAAAATCCTAGACTTTATACGGAAAACCTTTACGCTAATGGGAGTTTAAATCCAAAAGTGTACACATCCAATTTTGACATTTTGTGGGCGATGTGTTATGCAAACGAATGGGAGACGATAAATTGCGGAAGCTTTTCTGTAACAAACATTCTTACAATGTGAATGTTTCAGTGATATATCTAGTTGGCTAGTATAACATAACCTTAACTTCATTTGATGAAAACATTTGAAACTGTAAAATAATTCGTTTGCTTTTGAAATAACATACAGCAGTCTAACAATTATTGTAATTGGTAATAAAAGACCACAAATCAATGCTAATGAATCTCAATATTTTGCATATTTGCGGAAAAATCCTATATTGTGAAATTTCAAAATCCTTTGAATAAATCTTATTGAAAATCAGAAAATTTCACTAAAAAATATCTTCGAGATTCGTAAACATTTACGCCAAATAGAGAAAAAATTAAAACTTCCACACAATATTTGGATAAAAATCTAAACATCCTAGATTTTCCATTTAATAAATAAATCCTCAAATTTGATTTAAATATCCTAGACTTTTCAAAAAGGTTTTTTAAATTATAAATTTAAAAAAAATTATAAAATTTAATATTTTAGACCATCCTTGAATACTCGAATTTTATTTAAAAATCCACGATTTTTAAGTTTTTTTTAAAATAATTTTATTTACTAAATCTAAAATTTTCGACCCATTTTCAATATACAATAGGACTATTTCTGTAATATCTTACATCAATTTGAATAAACCTCTTTATATTTTCAACTGAAATTTCAATAACAAATATATATAGTTCTGAATTTATCGAAAACCCGAGTTATCATATTTTGGCGCTGCGCCGGCCACGTCGTCGAGTGATGCGCTCGGACCGTGGCGCGTTGGGAAATTGAAGACGTTGGGAATTAGGAGCGCAGAGCCGTGCGGGGACAAAGAGCTGCCCAATTGACGTCTCGGGATATTTTTAACGGGCCCGATCAATCAACGTCGCGCCGTGTCTCCCGCGGAATAGGCCGCCTTCGAGTCCTCCCGGAAGGCCGCCCGCTAGAGCCCACGGCTTCACGCTAGTATGGGCGCCACCTTACAAACAAGATTTAGCGCGGGTCAACTGTCCCGAACTACTCACGGCGTCGTCGTTACACTACTTTTCACATCGGTCATCGATGCGAACGACGCGACGCCTCTGACGAGCGACGGAACACTTTGGTGTCTTGAATTTTTAACGACGCGTTTCGAACTGCGGACGCCATTAATGACAATGGACATAGGTGGAATTTTTACACGACCCGCGGCCATGACTAACCGAAAAATATCGTCTACTTTTATGGCCTTTTACCTCCCAGAGGCGGACTTATGTTTGGCGGGGGCTACGATTTTGGGCTATCCTTAGATGAACTACTAAAATTGCCGTATTTTTATTAGGGGCTACGATTTAGATGTACTACTAATATTGCCATATTTTTGTCAAATTTTTAATAAAATTGTACATGGTCTTGTGTCAATATTGTGATCCAAATATCGTTTTTTAATTTGAAATTAAAATCATTACTTTGGTAAGGTATGGCAGGCTGGCTCCTAATTTTGGCGTAGAGTTGGCAAGTTCTATTGAAGGGGTTTTCCCCCGAGCTCTTCGGTTCCCCCTTTCATAAAAACGTGTCGAGGTTAACGGTAATAGATAGTGTGTTGGCTCGCGTGGCATGCAGGGCTTGCCACCACCCTCCTACGCATTGTAACCCGGCCACCTGAATTAATGACTTTAAAAGTCGCGTGATGCCTTAGGCCTAAGAAGGTGCCTTGGGTATTATAGCCTAGTTGATTATTATTATCCGCGTATTACTTTGCTTATCATTGTACAATGTAAAAATTACCCTGCCTTAAAATATTTACTAACTAATAAACCTCATTTTCCCAATGTACCAATTTTAGGAGATAATTTGAAAATAATTTTAATTTCGTAATACAGTATGGCTCGTACATCTTGTTTTCACGAAGCTAAGCTTATATTCGGCGTTCGTCGCGTATTGCAGGAAAGCCGAAGTGAAGGATATTATTTGGGGCTGGGACTAGAAGAGTGTACTTTTGGGAAAAAGAATTAAGGTTTTTAGTCGATAAAACCTCGCGGGGATTTCCCCTTTTCGTTTTTTAGTCAAATAAAAATATTTTCTTTTTCCGGGAGGCGATTGCTTTGTATAGAAAGAAGACTTTAATATCTTTTAGCCCCAATTTTTCCCAGAATCGGGCCCGTTAAGTAATCCTAATTGACTTGTTCGTTCAGGGCCCTGAACATAATATGGGATATAACCAGAATGTATTTGTCATTGAGACTAATTTTATGCTTGAAGAGCCTTTTCTTTTCCCCCTAAGGCAAATTATATCAACCCGGCCTTAAGCCTACACAAGCCTGCCCCCTCCCCCTCATGTCTTAACATAGAGTCATTCTCCTGAAGTGGAAATAAATACATTATCGGTTGTACAAAATGACTTTTCCTCAATTTCTAATTAAAGAACGAAAATACAAACACAAATATATAACTTATCTCTAAATGATAAGTATTCACCTTCTTGTAGGTTAATTTAGGTTAGGTTAGATTTAAGATAATTCAGGTTAGGTTAGGTATGTAAGGCTTAAATTAATTAAGGTTAGGTTAGGTATGTAAGGCTTAAATTAATTAAGGTTAGGTTAGGTATGTAAGGCTTAAATTAATTAAGGTTAGGTTAGGTATGTAAGGCTTAAATTAATTTAGGTTAGGTTAGGTATGTAAGGCTTAAATTAATTTAGGTTAGGTTAGGTATGTAAGGCTTAAATTAATTTAGGTTAGGTTAGGTATGTAAGGCTTAAATTAATTTAGGTTAGGTTAGGTATGTAAGGCTTAAATTAATTTAACTTAGGTTAGGTATGTAAGGCTTAAATTAATTTAGGTTAGGTTAGTCATGTAAGGCTTAAATTAATTTAGGTTAGGTTAGGCATGTAAGGCTTAAATTAATTTAGGTTAGGTTAGGCATGTAAGGCTTAAATTAATTTAGGTTAGGTTAGGTATGTAAAGCTTAAATTAATTTAGCTTAGGTTAGGTATGTAAGGCTTAAATTAATTTAGGTTAGGTTAGGTATGTAAGGCTTAAATTAATTTAACTTAGGTTAGGTATGTAAGGCTTAAATTAATTTAGGTTAGGTTAGTCATGTAAGGCTTAAATTAATTTAGGTTAGGTTAGGCATGTAAGGCTTAAATTAATTTAGGTTAGGTTAGGTATGTAAAGCTTAAATTAATTTAGGTTAGGTTAGGTATGTAAGGCTTAAATTAATTTAGGTTAGGTATGTAAGGCTTAAATTAATTTAGGTTAGGTTAGGTATGTAAGGCTTTAATTAATTTAGGTTAGGTTAGGCATGTAAGGCTTAAATTAATTTAGGTTAGGTTAGGAATGTAAGGTTTAGGTTAAGTTAGGTTAGGTATGTTAAGTTTAGGTTAAGTTAGGTTAGGTTAGGGTAACTTAGGTAAGTTTAGGTAAGTTAGTTTTAGGCTTACGTTAAGTTAGGTTGGGTTAGGTATGTTAAGCTTAGGTTAATTTAGGTTAGTCTTAGGTTTAGGTTAATGTCAGGTTAGGTTCAGGTTAGGTCAGGTATGTTAATTTTAGGTTAATTCAAGTTAGGATAGGTATGTAAGGCTTAGTTTAAGTTAGTTTAGTTTGGGTATGTTAGTTTTATGGTAATTTAGGATCAGATAGGTATACTAGGTGTACGTTAGGTTAGGTATTATAGGTTTAGGTTCAGTATTATAGGTTTACGTTAGGTTAGGTTTTAAAGTTTTAGGTTAGGTTAGGTATTATAGGTTCAGGTTATGTAATGTTAAGGTTTTTCAGTATTAGGTTACTTTTTAAATTATTTAAAAGCCGTGAATTTTTAAATCACCATTTATACTTCAATGCATTTATGAAAATGTACGATTACAGGATGTTTAAAAAAAATATCTAATTTAATTTAATATAATTTTTTATTAATAATATATTTCCAATAAGATTAATTTAGATTTTATTTTACACAATTCTACACTCAAATTTATTTTGTATTTTCTAGAAAAACTGGCATAAAGCCTACAAAATTGCTTAAAGGAAAAGTCCAGGTTAGGTAAAGCTTAGGTCTATTTGAAAGATCATGTTTAAATATACTCAAAAATATCAGTCGTAAAATTTTATCTTTTTTTTATGACGAGAAATTAATTTTTAAACGACTGAAATCTAGCCGCCAAGTGAGCTGCCATTTTCTTTGGTCTTCGCTCCGCAGACCGCACGCGGAGCAAGCGCGCGCAGGGAACAGAGCGCTGTTATAGCGCGAACAGCGCGTGATTAAAGTCCTAAAACGTCACCGCGAAACAAAATGGCAGATCGCTTGGCGGGTAAATTTGGCTCGTTTAAAAATTAATTTCTCGTCATTAAAAAAAGATACAATTTTACGACTGATATTTTTGAGTTTATTTAAACATGATCTTTCAAATAAATCCAAATCCTACCCAACCTGAACTTTTCCTTTAAGTAAAAAATCATTTAAATCAATAATAATACAATTTAAATTAATTAAATCGATTTTAATAATTATTTTTCTATTGTTTAAATTTAAGTTGCGACAAAAACCTTTAAATATAAATAGAATAGAGATTGGTGAATTGACAAAACATATTACCGGTCCTAAATTTGCAATGTCCCCCTCGACGCTTTTCATCAGCAAACATAAATTTCAAAGCAGTATTTTTTCTTCTTTGGCGCGCAATGTCCTTTAGCATCTTGTCATTCTCAAATAACGGTTTCTTAATATAAATCCGCAAACAAGTGTCGGGAACACGTTCCCCGGACGCCGACTTCCTTTTGGGAGATATAAAGCGGTCTCGAAGAAATATCGCTAGATGTCACCGGTGGCGCATTCTCCATTTATCTTGTTTCTTCCTCTCCTCTCCTCCCCCCCTTTCTATGCGTCCCCCAACGTCTATTTCCGTCAGGTCTTATTCGCACTCTCACGTTTCTACGATTGTTACATTACGAATAATAACGGCCATTTAACCGTTCACACTTGAAGTCGAAAAACGTCGAGATAGATCGTTAAGGGTTTTAACGGTCGTTATCTAAATATCGTTATCAAAATATCGTTATCTAAATATCGTTATCTAAACATCGTTATCTAAACATCGTTATCTAAACATCGTTATCTAAATATCGTTATCTAAATATCGTTATCTAAATATCGTTATCTAAATATCGTTATCTAAATATCATTATCTAAACATCGTTATCTTAACATCGTTATCTAAACATCGTTATCTAAATATCGTTATCTAAACATCGTTATCTAAATATCGTAATCTAAATATCATTATCTAAACATCGTTATCTAAACATCGTTATCTAAATATCGTTATCTAAACATCGTTATCTAAATATCGTTAAATAAACATCGTTATCTAAATATCGTTATCTTAACATCGTTATCTAAACATCGTTATCTAAATATCTTTATCTAAATATCATTATCTAAACATCGTTATCTAAACATCTTAATCTAAATATCGTTACTAACCGAGGCCTAAATTGAAAGGCATTACCTTATACAGCAGTCGTCTTTTACGTTGAAATCCTACCTGAAGATAATTTTATCAAAAGTCAAAATTTCAGCCAAAGTTTCCAACAGTAGACCCGTTTCACCCTTTTGGGACTCATCAGTATACAGTGTAGGAAATTTTAATCTTGGATTTAAAAAATGTTTAGCGACCGCCATGCTATAGTTCAATTATTTGCAATAGACTGCTCACATATAGGACACCCTGTATGTATATTATATTTACTAATTTCGGCAGATTTCCGAGCAAATTTGAAGTTGCTACATAAAACTGATGAGTTCCAAAAGTCTACTGTTGGAATCTCTGGCTGAAATTTTGACTTTTGTGATAAGTAGGATCTAAATCGAAACAATGTCTGCTAACATACTTGGTTTTTAACTTAACTATTCCATTTAACGATCCCCACATTTGAGAAGGCAATTTTATTACATAGTCTTCTTTAAAAGAATATTGTGCAGAATGGAAAATATTAATATGGATTCAAGATATTGTAGTAAATAAGGTTATTTCGGTAAATATGGTTATTTGGTTAAATTATGGTAATTTGGATTTTTAGTAAGTATAATTATTTTGGTACATTATGGTAAGAATAATTATTTCGGCAATTTTTGTTAAATGTGGTAAATTTTGGTAAATATAATTAATTTGATAAATATGGTTATTTTAGTATAGCATGGTAAAAGTGATTATTTTGTTAAATTATGATAAATATAAATAATTTGGAAAATATGGTTATTTTGGTAAATCCCGGTAAATTATTTTAATAAATTCTTATAAATAAATACTCTTTTAAATAAACAATATCAAAATTTGAAGTTATAAAAAATCATTTACAATACAAAATCAGTAGGTCATATGACACTGAATCACTGATAATTGTTGATAAATAATTAATGTGAAATTATTGTTAACCAATAATTACCATATTTATTGTTTTTGGAATTTTATATTATAAGTATATTTATCATTATTTAACACCTGTTAATTTTCACTTTAGAAAAAAAAGGATAAATTTTAAATAAATTATATTGTGAAATTAAATAGTTTTTACTCTTCATTATTCATAAATGTAGCCAAGGCTTAACAATTTCTTTCAATTTCCTATAAGACTGTAAATGTAATTGATTTTTAGAGTGGTTTTAGTCTGAAGCGGACCTCATGTCAAATTACATATCCTAAAAATATCTGAAATTCCCAAATACTGATTTGTTTTTTAAAATTTTTACTAAAATCCACAAAAACCAAAAAAATTAAGTAAAGGCTTTTAATAAAATATTTGGTTTTTAAATTAACGAAAAATCAACAATTTCTCCGAAGAATTATGAATTCGGTTGGAAAGATTCTTGGAAAAAGATCATTCAAAAAGAATATTTTGAAATTCGCCGAAAGACGAATTAAGCTCGAAATTAATATATTTTTACCTCTCCTAGGAGGGTTTATACAATCACCGTGTCTGTCTGTCTGTGTGTATGTCCGTCTGTCTGTCTGTCTGTGTGTCTGTCCGTCTGTCTGTGTGTCTGTCCGTCTGTCTGTGTGTCTGTCCGTCTGTCTGTGTGTCTGTCCGTCTGTCTGTGTGTCTGTCCGTCTGTCTGTGTGTCTGTCCGTCTGTCTGTCCGTCTGTCTGTCTGTCCTGCAAACGCGTTTGCATTTTCCGTGCAAAGGTTAATCATTGCGGAGATATATCTTTAAGGGTCATCCCGAGAAATTAATACCACTAGGGACAATTCTTCCGAGGAGAGGTAAATTGTGGCTTGCCAACTTGTTTTTTATTTAAACAGTCTTGAAGTTAGGTTTGTAAAGGCCTTTGAAATATGAGTTTTATTTAATTTTAAGTTTTCGGAAATATAATTTGTGTAGTACGAACTCGAGCGTCGAGGTTGGCGCTTGTCAAAAAGAAGATCGAAGCGTGTTTCACCTTTTTGTAATGAAAACGAATATTTAAAGGGATGGACAAAACTACTTTATTCTAAAGAGCTTGAGAACTCGGTGTAGGGGGGAGGGGGGCAACGGAGATAAAATTCGATACCGAAAACGTACGGAAAGTAGGAAAAGTTAAGCGGAAATTTATCGGGTACATTAGTCTCGCGACTTGCGCAGCATAGGAGAAAAAATTATGCAGCAGAAAAACGAGATGGACCTAGCTGTAATAATGCTTACTTACCTTCAATGGGCGCTCAAAATTAACGCAGTTTCCTTCTATAGATAATATATAGAAATTTAATATGACTTTGAGTCTGCTTGACGTTAAATTATTCTATAAGAACTCTATAGAAATATTACCATGGTCACTATAAAATTTATATCTAATTTTGATATTTTTTTAATAATATTGAGGAAATATTAAATTTGAAGATACTTTATTAATATTGAGGAAATATTAAATTTGAAGATTCTTTATTAATATTGAGGAAATATTGAATTTGAAGATACTTTATTGATATTGAGGAAATATTAAATTTGAAGATACTTTATTAATATTGAGGAAATATTAAATTTGAAGATACTTTATTAACATTGAGGAAATATTGAATTTGAAGATACTTTATTGATATTGAGGAAATATTAAATTTGAAGATTCTTTATTAATATTGAGGAAATATTAAATTTGAAGATTCTTTATTAATATTGAGGAAATATTAAATTTGAAGATACTTTATTAATATTGAGGAAATATTAAATTTGAAGATTCTTTATTAATATTGAGGAAATATTAAATTTGAAGATTCTTTATTAATATTGAGGAAATATTAAATTTGAAGATTCTTTATTAATATTGAGGAAATATTAAATTTGAAGATACTTTATTAATATTGAGGAAATATTAAATTTGAAGATTCTTTATTAATATTGAGGAAATATTAAATTTGAAGATTCTTTATTAATATTGAGGAAATATTAAATTTGAAGATACTTTATTAATATTGAGGAAATATTAAATTTGAAGATTCTTTATTGATATTAAGGAAATATTAAATTTGAAGATACTTTATTGATATTGAGGAAATATTATAGTTCCAGAACTTTATTGATATTGAGGAAATATTTAATTTGAAGATACTTTATTAATATTGAGGAAATATTAAATTTGAAGATTTTTTATTGATATTAAGGAAATATGAAATTTGAAGATACTTTATTGATATTGAGGAAATATTATAGTTCCAGAACTTTATTGATATTGAGGAAATATTATAGTTCCAGAACTTTATTGATATTGAGGAAATATTTAATTTGAAGATACTTTATTAATATTGAGGAAATATTAAATTTGAAGATTCTTTATTAATATTGAGGAAATATTGAATTTGAAGATACTTTATGGATATTTTATAGAAATAAAATATTGGAAATGACCACAGTTTCTATAAAATTTATTATGGTTTGAATCTATATGGAAATTTCGATAATTTAGTTAATATCAAGATCTTTAGAAATATTTGGTTGTTAACGAAGAAATATTACATTTGAAAATGTTCTATAGAAAAATTATAGAATTGAAATATTTAAATTAATGACTGTAGGTTCTAATTTCTATATAAACTATATGAAAATGTGGATCTGTTTTGTTAATAATGAGTTCTTAAGAAATATTTTTTGTTTAATGAGGAAATATCAAATTGCTAAAGTTTCTATAGAAATTTTATAGAAATGATATAGCAATTCAATTATAAAATTACTATAATTTATGTAAAGATTTATATAAGAAATATGACTCAATGTTATATAGAAATTGGAAAAATAGATATATCCAAGACTTTTCTATAGAAATATTTTTTTTAATATTATATAAATATTTTTTTAACTACGTGTAATATCAATCGTGTTGGAATACATTTGACTACTTGCTATATAGTGATTGAGAAACCCTAAGCATTTATAGAATAATATTTTTTATTAGAAACATTGATAGAAAATCTAAGCAATTTTAATAATGTTAAAACGTCCTTGCTGGTTAAAAGCGTTTTCTGTCGAGTTCTACGGTTTCCCCTTTACATACAAACTGGTTGAGGTTGAAGGTAATAATTTGTGTAGGTTGCTCCTCATATTATTAATTTTTAATTGTTTGGAAGTGCGCGAAATAACAGCGTCAGTCAGGACCCAATAACATAACCTTCTGATTTCGTCAAATTGGTAAGGTTAAAATTCGTTCGACGGTGAAACCGGAGACGGTGCTATATGTAATGTATGTGAAAGGAAATTCGGGAGCTATGATCGACGCCAAGAGATGGCGCTGTGAGAGAAGTTCCAGTTAAACTAGCCTGGCTGGAAAAAAAGTCAAATGAGCACGTAATTGATTTACTTTTTCTGAGGACTTTTTTTGGGCTTCATCCATCCCGTAATTCCCTTCTCTGCCACCAGGGCTCGTAGCGGAAGAAAGTATCCTTAACGCTTAATACGCGGACCGAACTGGAGATCAGTGCTCACCACATTCAGCTCATTTTCGAGCTGACTGGAGCGTTGGGTCGAAATGTGAGCAAAATGTTTAAGGCGTGGGAAGTGAAGAGCAATAGCTTTATTCGCTGATGAATAAGGATGTCAGGGATATAGAATATTCACTTAGCGATTCTTTTCTGTAGATTTCAAGCCCTTGAAAAGATTTTCTATAAAAATTGTATAGAAACTCTATGGTTTTCTTTATAGAATTTTAATATTAATATTTCAATAGAAATGTCTCCAAAAAATTTTCCTTTGAATTTCATTGTATTCTTAACTACTGATTTCCGCAATTTACATTATAAGTTATTTTATTTACTTTAAATAAGTTTTAATGAAATTTGAACTATTCGATGATAAGGCAAGAAATGTACAACCGAATCAAACGCGACACACTGTCAATTAAATTTAAGACATTCGTTAAGAGCTGTTAGACTATATGTAAAGTTACGGATCACGCGTAGAAAAACTACCCTCAAAATGGCCTCCATTTTCAAGGCTAGTGAAAGGTATCAATCTTTTATCTGAAATTCTAGATCGCTTTAGGAAAGTAGCGTGAGAATCAATTACATTAAATTAACCTCAGCCACTCATGAGCTGAGCTTTTATTCCGCGAAGCCGCCCATAGTAGTGGGAGAGATCTTTTTCTCTTAAAACGTTTTCCGCGGCTTAAGGCGGCTATAAAGTAGGCCTAACTACATCCCCTTAAATGCACGCTTCCCCTTAAACATTCTCTTCCATTTCATTCCATTTGGGCCACGGAAAAGAACGAGAGTGAGTCATCCCCGATTGGCCATTGTCACGTGACCTTTTCTCCGCTGTGGGAAAGTGGCGCCCCCTTTCCGGTTCCTATTATACCTTCTTAAGTACAGGGTGGCTAGGTTTGCTTGATCCAGGAGCAGCGAAGGTAAGATCATAATTAAACATAAGTGTGGCTCTGTGAGACCGTGTTTCACACGGAACATTCAATAAGTGGACTTTTTGTGATATTGAGAAGGTTACCATGGTTACGTCGGAAGTGACGTAATTTACGTCATATCCAGTGAACAAGGTTTCATTAAAATAATGCTTTTATGGCATACTTATAAGGGATTGTGTTTAGGGCTGTGCTAGTACTCGAACATCATCGATTACTCGGCATTTTTTGAGGTCGGGTACTCGAACTCGACCTCAAATAAGTAATTGGAAAATACTCGTCGATTATCGAGTACCAAAAAATTGCGTAATCGGGTACTCGATTACTCGAATAAGCTGCTCTCTAAAGTCGTCGAGTATTTTGGTTTTTGTCTATCCTCGTTGCTTCAATGTTCAAAGAGGGGTTTTTACAACTTTTTGGGGGGCAATAAACGGTACCTACAAAGTTTTGGAACCTGTGGTTCATTTAAATTAAAGGAATATTTTTCGGCATTGATAGTTACTTTATACTCCTTTTAAATTTAATTTCATATTAAGAGAAAGTTTCCCCTTAATCAAGTACTCGATTACCCGACTCGACTTCAAGATTACTCGACTCGAATACTCGATGAAAAAATCAATTTGATACTCGATAACCGACTTGATTCCCTAAAACCACTAATCGCTCAGCCCTAATTGTGTTACATATGGAATTGCACTGACATCTGTAACATAACACTTATACTTTGTGTGTACAAAGTGTTTATCATTTTCCTAGTAGAATATTAACTTGAAAATGGCAGAATAAATTATATACAAATGGATAATAGCGCCATCTTCGTTTGAAAAATGTCAACTCGTAAGTCTGAAGTTTGAAAATAACGCGTTTCAGAAATGTAACTATAATTGTTTATTTTATACAATTTTACCATCTGATTCAATAATTGATTTTTCCAAAGTGAGCGTTAATTTGAAATTCGAAAACGATTCAATTTTCCTGCTCAGTTAAAAGGCTGCAATTACTACCTAGAAGATATTCGAAGCAAGAATTTTGTTGTTATTACATAGTCACTATTTCATTAGTCGAAGCCAATTCTATAGATGAATTCATAGACCCCCTGGTGGGAGAAACAAACCCTTAATTATTCAAAAACCAAAGACTAAATTGTATCTGTTATACAAAATTTGTAGTTTTGGATTGTACCTCAGCGATCAAGTAAACGTGGACACCCTGTACGCGATGAGAGCGCCCCCTTTCGCGTATTTCCCATGGCTATTGACGCGGCCTATCCTTACGCTGCTAGATCACGTTGTCTTTAGGCGCGGGAGGTGGCGGAGTGAGTACGTCCGGACGCTTAGTCTAAGCGCGTGCAGGCGCTTAACGACTGGCCGTTAAAAGCGCTTAAGCGGCCTAAATTGTTTTCGAGCCAGCGCCCTCTACCCGTAATTACTGAACACAGCCGCATTAACGTACGCGTCGAATTACTTCCTCGATCCGCCGCCGCGTGGCGCTGCGGCAGTCGTATCGCTTCCCCCACCCCTCCTCCAAGAACGCAAACCTCGCTAATAATAGCTCGTTATTGAACTTCGTGTCCGCGCTTTTGTTAATTTATTAACCTCCTCCACCATACACAACGACGCCTAGCGGGGAAGTTTTGTATTCCGGATTATAGGTAAAGCTCATTTCGTTAAGAGGTCGGCGAACATTTTGTCGCGGCCCTCCAATGCCTCGCGTTTTTAATCCGGAATTCAAACACACGCGTTGTGTAATCCCCGCTATCGACGTCCAACTAATCGCTGCTAGAAATTAATATATCAGCCCGTTGCGTGTTCGTTACGGTGCGTTCTCACTGCGCGAACGTGTATCTGGTTAATAGTCGTACAACCGTTTGTCGGGCATTCAGTCGTACAACCGTTGTCGGGCAACTTGTCGTACAACCGCTGTCATGCAACTAGTCAGACAACTTGTCATAAAACCATTGTCGACCAAATAGCGGCAATATATCCACATACCGGGCGGGGCTCGCCTCCTAACCTCATAGAAAAATTCGCGAAATAATTCCCATCTTTAAAAATATCATAAATCAATAAATCATAAATATAAAAGAACGCATTAATATATCGCTCAATCAGAGAAAAACGGGGAAAATATTCTCAGTAGCTTTTTATATTCGAGAAATTTAAAACCCTAATTTCTGCCAAAAGAAAACAACCAAATCCTTTTTTACGAAATCCACAAAATTCTAAAAAAATTAAATCCACAAAATCCTAAAAAATATGTAAATCCACAAACCCTAAAATTTTAATAATCCACAAAATCCTAAAACAGTTAAACCCACAAACCCTAGAATTTAAAAAATCCACAAAATCCTAAAACAGTTAAATCCACAAACCCTAGAATTTTAATAATCCACAAAATACTAAAACAGTTGAATCCACAAACCCTAGAATTTTAAAAATCCACAAAATCCTAGAAGTTTAATAATCCACAAAATCCTTGAATTTCATCATCCACAAAATCCTAAAAAATTAAATCCAAAAATTCACATAAAATCATAAAGCCTCTAAAATAATTTAAATCCAGCCAAAAATACACAAAATGTTTTGGAAATTGTATTCTCATTTTGGTTCAAAATAAAAAAAACAATTTAAAGTTTTCCTAAAATACTACTCTTCTTAATATTGTGCATAACACTGGTAAATAATAGTAAAAAGTGGTAATTAATAGTAAAATGTGGTATATAATTGTAAATAATAGAAAATAGTGGTAAATAATAGAAAATAGTGGTAAATAATCTAAAATAGACGTAAATAATGTAAAATAGTTGTAAATAATATAAAATAGTTGTAAATAATGGTAGATATTGCTTTATGTTGTATGATCTGAAATCAAGGAAATAATTCAAAAGATAAATATATCAACTTTAGAAGATCTTAAACTTTATTTCTAAATCATAAAGGTTTTATATATTTAAATGTGGTTGAGTTTTAAATACTGTAAATCATAAATGGAAATATATTATTTACCATTATCTACCACTTTTTACTACTTTTCCCATTTTATTCAATAACGTTATTTACCATTATTTAACACGTCATTTACCATTATTTACCACGCCATTTACCATTATTTCCCACGCCATTTACCATTATTTCCTACGTCATTTACCATTATTTACCACGTCAAATACCATTATTTACCACGTCATTTACCATTATTTACCACGTTATTTACCATTATTTCCCACGTCATTTACCATTATTTACCACGTCATTAACCATTATTTACCACGTCATTAACCATTATTTACCACATCATTTATTATTATTTACCACGTCATTAACCATTATTTACCACATCATTTATTATTATTTACCACGTCATTAACCATTATTTACCACGTCATTAACCATTATTTACCACATCATTTATTATTATTTACCACGTCATTAACCATTATTTACCACGTCATTAACCATTATTTACCACGTCATTAACCATTATATACCACGTCATTCACCATTATTTACCACATCATTTACCATTATTTACCACGTCATTAACCATTATTTACCACGTCATTCACCATTATTTACCACGTCATTTACCATTATTTACCACGTCATTAACCATTATTTACCACTTCATTTACCATTATTTACCACGTCATTTACCATTATTTACCACGTCATTTACCATTATTTACCACGTCATTAACCATTATTTACCACATCATTTATGATTATTTACCACGTCATTAACCATTATTTACCACTTCATTTTCCATTATTTACCACGTCATTTACCATTATTTACCACGTTATTTACCATTATTTCCCACGTCATTTACCATTATTTACCACGCCATTAACCATTATTTACCACGTCATTAACCATTATTTACCACATCATTTTTTATTATTTACCACGTCATTAACCATTATTTACCACGTCATTAACCATTATTTACCACATCATTTATTATTATTTACCACGTCATTAACCATTATTTACCACTTCATTAACCATTATTTACCACGTCATTAACCATTATTTACCACATCATTTTTTATTATTTACCACGTCATTAACCATTATTTACCACGTCATTAACCATTATTTACCACATCATTTATTATTATTTACCACGTCATTCACCATTATTTACCACGTCATTTACCATTATTTACCACGTCATTAACCATTTTTTACCACTTCATTTACCATTATTTACCACGTCATTTACCATTATTTACCACGTCATTCACCATTATTTACCACGTCATTCACCATTATTTACCACGTCATTTACCATTATTTACCACGTCATTAACCATTATTTACCACGTCATTCACCATTATTTACCACGTCATTTACCATTATTTACCACGTCATTAACCATTATTTACCACTTCATTTACCATTATTTACCACGTCATTTACCATTATTTACCACGTCATTCACCATTATTTACCACGTCATTCACCATTATTTACCACGTCATTTACCATTATTTACCACGTCATTCACCATTATTTACCACGTCATTTACCATTATTTACCACGTCATTTACCATTATTTAACACGTCATTGACCATTATTTCCCACGTCATTTACCATTATTTACCACGTCATTTAACATTATTTACCACGTCATTTACCATTATTTACCACGTCATTCACCATTATTTACCACGTCATTTACCATTATTTACCACGTCATTAACCATTATTTACCACGTCATTTTCCATTATTTACCACGTAATTTACCACCTGAAAAATACCACTTCGGAACCTATTTTTGCTTGTCACTTCCTATTGGAAGCTGGAAGCTATTCAAATCACTCATTTGATCGATTAAATCGTAACAACGAAGTTGCACGACCAGTTGGGCAACTGAAATAGTGTAGTGCGAACATGCCTCTGGGAGGAGTTTAACGTTTTTGGGTGGAATGTCACGCATCGCGTTCGGATTTATAAGATAAGCTTAATTGGCAATATTGCAGGCCGCCAATGAAACAGAATAACATCAACTATAGGGTTAATCGTCGAACACTGCGGTAACAAATTGCCGGTAATTTATGGAGCCCCCGTGTCCCAAATCGAAAGATCGCCCACTCTTCTATTCATCAACTACGAGCCCATTTGACGTCACTATTAGCCTCGGAAAATGAGAAATCCTTGTTATTCGAGACCAGAAATTTTAATAGCTAGTTTCCGTGTAATCGGTAAACGCCTATTAACGATAAACGTTTACACTTTGGACGAAAACACAAATAAAGAATACGAAACATTTTGAAAACTTGTCTTTTTTATATTTCGAACTGTTTTTAAGTTTTTATTTCGTGTTCTTCACCATCACTTGTTCAACCGAGGTTAAAAGAAAACAAACTTAAACAAGCCTCACTTAACCTAATATTTACTAAATTAACCAAACCAAAACGTATGTAAATCCAACTTAACCGAACTCGGACCGAAGATAGCCTAACCAAACCTAACCTAAGATAACCTTATCAAACCCAACCTACGATTGCTTAAACAAACCTAAGCTAAACAAACCTACACTAACCTAATTTAAGCGAACTTAATCTAACTTAAGCCTAAGCTAACCTAAGCTTAACTAACGGAAACTACGCAAACATATCCAATCCAAATCGTTACTTTACTTGAATCAAACCCAACCTAAACTTAACTAACGGAAACTACGCAAACATAACCAATCCAAATCGTTACTTTACTTGAACCAAACCAAACCTAAACTTAACTAACGGAAACTACGCAAACATAACCAATCCAAATCGTTACTTTACTTGAACCAAACCAAACCTAAACTTAACTAACGGAAACTACGCAAACATAACCAATCCAAATCGTTACTTTACTTGAACCAAACCAAACCTAAACTTAACTAACGGAAACTACGCAAACATAACCAATCCAAATCGTTACTTTACTTGAACCAAACCAAACCTAAACTTAACTAACGGAAACTACGCAAACATAACCAATCCAAATCGTTACTTTACTTGAACCAAACCAAACATAAACTTAACTATCGGAAACTACGCAAACATAACCAATCCAAATTGTAATCTAACCTTACTAATGCTAACCAAAAACAAACCTAACCTAAATTATTACAAGAATATTTAACCTTATCGTATCCTTAGTCAAACTAAATTATCCTAAACGTAACCAAAGACTCCCCTAAACTAACTTAGCCCAAAATAATATAACTTTAATTTATAGTAATAGTTACAAATTGTTAACGATTTGACTTACATTTTGGAAATTTTTCTGTATTGCTCCAAATTCTATCATTCATTGAAAGAAAAACAAATTCCCTTATGTCAAGCGACTTGGACAATTAAGAACATTTGCCACACTATTTGGATGGTTGAAACTTGTACAAGTTATTATTCAACGTTCGATCAAATGTGGCAACTATGTTCAGAAATTTAAACCAAAATTTAATTTTTAAATACGAACCCGAAATCCTACCCAGTTTTATGGCTGTCATTTTCAAACGGATTTAATTCCCACAACGAACGATAGCTGGTGTTATTGTTTATCTGAAATCATTGTTTCTGTCTGCTACGTCGTCCGTAAACCCAAACCGAACTGTGCCAGATTTAAACCAGCTTCTTAATTTTTTCTATACAATACCTTTAGAATGTTTACCTTTTTAAAGGTGTTTGCTTTAGAATATATTTAAATCATTAATATTATTATAAAAAATATGGTTTAACATAAGTATAAAATATATGGTTTAACATAAGTATAAAATATATGGTTTAACATAAGTATAAAATATATGGTTTAACATAAGTATAAAATATATGGTTTAACATAAGTATAAAATATATGGTTTAATATAAGTATAGAATATATGGTTTAACATAAGTATAAAATATATGGTTTAATATAAGTATAGAATATATGGTTTAACATAAGTATAAAATATATGGTTTAACATAAGTATAAAATATATTTTTTAGAAGTACTTATTTATCTTTCCTACAGAAAATTTGAATAAGTTCCAAATTACAATAGCAATTCGTTGTTATAATGATTCTGTATTTATAAACTTTGTCTGTCTGTCTGTCTGTCTGTCTGTCTGTCTGTCTGTCTGTCTGGCAATAAACTACAATGGCTTTTTCCTAGTTCTCAGTGCGCAAATAAAGCTAATATTTATGTTCTGAGATCCTTGGACACTTCGTTGACCTTTCATTTTCAAGGACTTTGTAGAAAATGGAAGTATAGAAGCTTAAAAGGCCAAGAAAATATCATTTCTTTTTACGGTATTTCTTTAGTTAGACTCAGTAGCCTTAAATATCGCTTCTTTTGCGATCTTGCTTATCCACGAAATACTGGCAAATAAATCAGCTATGGGCACTCTCAGCTCGTTTTCGAACGGTGTTTACCTCATTTTGAGCGAAATTGTTGAAAAAAGTGTTTTAGCCGTCTCCATTTCATGCAACGATTCAACTTTCTTAAATCATCAAAGTAATTATTGTAATCCTTAAGAATGGCTAAAATAATAATAATTTTAAATAAAACACGCGTTGTGTGTTATTTCAACGTATATGTATATTATTTTTATTACAATTGTAACTCGTTATCTCTAAATCGGATTAACTAATAGCCCCATAGCTTTTTTTAAGTTGAGTGGTGATTGACATGAGTTGGCGAGCGTGTGAGACGCTCCCCGAAAATGCCCACCACCAAAGAAGAATAAAGATAGGTCGTTTTAAATTGTAAATCGACAGAAAGGAAAACCTTATCTAAATCCAATGTATTGGAACGCCATTTCGCAATACAGCACCGATCCAGCCAGCCATCTAGTGTCCTAAACTGCAAGACATTCGATGGTCAAACGCCTAGTCCCAGGATATAGAGGCGCAGTACCCAAATATAACGAAATACATTGGCAAAACCTAGTAAACGCCATTATTCAAAATTTCGATTTGGTAGTTACGTAGATGGACAAGAAAATATTTATTTATACTTAGAACGAATAACTACGTTGAGAAGATTTTAAAGCTCCTCCTCTTAAATACCAATCAAATTGGGCCAGTATATCATAGTTTCAATAAAACTTGATAATTATTTTTATTCAACTAATATAATAATGTCAACTTATCCTGAAATTTAATAAGGTTATTAATATTTACTATTATATTTCCATAAACCAGGACTTCTAAAGGTAAAATATATTGATATTTTTGCAGAAAAAAAGTGTAATTCCATTAAAATAAATGGAATGGCACCTAAGTCATCAAGCGACTTTTAAAGCCATTAATTCAGGTAGCCGGGTTACAACGCGTAGGAGGGTGGGGGCAAGCCCTTCGTTCCACGCGAGCCAACAGCTCCCTTCACTAATTATAACCATTAACCACGACAAGTTTTTATGGAAAGGGAAACTGAAGAGCTCGAGGGAAAGCCCCTTAAACTAGTGGGGACAGAACCTGCAAACTCAGCGCAGAAGGAGTTTTCACCCAGTGCCAAAAGCTGGGACCGAACCCGGTCCCTCTTGCTGCGAGGCGAAAGTGCTAACCACTCCGCCACCCCACCCGTGTAACATATAGATTTTATTAAGAGTTCAAATACTGGTGGGATTATTGCCAGCTAGGAGCAAGGAGAACGCAGCTAGCCTTTAAACACGCTAACGAAGGGTTGTGTACGAATTTCAAGGGACGAGCCTTTACGCTGAATGTTTTACGGGCAGGGGGGGGGGAGACAATTTCCGAATTTTCCGCTTCCGACGGCAGCAGGCGCTAAATCGTCTAGCCAATGAAAAATGTACACAAGAAAATCCACGACTTTTGACGGGTTGCGTTCTCCTTGTGTGGGGTGTAACAGTTGCGTGTGTTGCTCTTAGTTGCCAGCAACGAAGTAAGTCCTTAAAGCGCAATATCTCTAGTTTCGCACTTTTGGCGTTTATAATGTTTTGGCCTGGGGCATCCGGGTGACTTTCACTGATAAAACGCGGAGAATAGCCCCCTATCGGTCGAAAAGGGAAGTAATGAGGCGGAGCATTCGGAGCTTCGAATCGAATGAAACTCGAGGGATTACAGTAGCGGGACATCACACCAAGTCCTCCGTTGCGAAGTAATTCGCCAAGATATATCCTGGGCTGAATAATCTCTTCTTAAAACTCTGGCAGGGCGGATGATTTCAACGCCACCACACCGCCCGTCTTAAGACCCTCTTAAAGCCCCCTCCCTGGGCGCAATGACGACCCGGAGGCCACCCGGCAGGGGCTTTATTTAAAGGGTATTAAACACGCGACGTATTTTACAGGGGTATCCTTAGGTCAACAAGCCCCGTACCGCGAATGCAAGTATCGGTTGAGGACTTTTGATTTGTGTAAGGCTAGGTTCATATTTCGTCCGTGGATTAAGGGATCTTATTCAGCAGGATTTCGGAATTGAGAACCTTTTCTGCACCTTTCCAAGCCGTTCTAATATTTGTTCGTCGGTTTTACGTTTTCAACAAATTAGATATTTTTTTAACAAGTAGAAATTAGAGCGAAAAACCGCCGATATTTTATCGGGCGGCACCGAGACCCGGCCACGGATAAATTTTGATCTCACCGCCGAAATGGTTTTGAGATTTTCTATGTAACTCTTTTTTTTTCCTTCAAAAACATTTTGGAATTTTTTTTACAAATTTTCCAAAAGGGGGGGGGGGAGAGAAAGTTTTATCCTTCGCGCCGCCGCCGCCGCCGAAAACAATTCAACGCCGCCGCCGATTTTGGAAAAATCGGCGCGCCACGCCACTGACGGGTGATTTTCGCAAAACGCCGCCGACCCAAATCAAATCAGCACTATGCTCTAGTTGAAACCGTAATTATTTACCTTATAATTTGATACCGAAGAAACATAACTAAACATTTTACTTTGGTTTTGGGTTTTTTCGAAACCAACACTCAAACAACAAAAATCTAAATCAAATCAGCACTATGCTCTAGTTGAAACCGTAATTATTTACCTTATAATTTGATACCGAAGAAACATAACTAAACATTTTACTTTGGTTTTGGGTTTTTTCGAAACCAACACTCAAACAACAAAAATCTAAAAATAATCAAAAGAATTATTCACATATCGAACTCGAATTACGAATAATTTGCTATGTTCACACAACTTCTGGGGGTTATAATAATAAGTGTAGGGAGCTGTTGGCTCGCGTGGCATTAAGGAATTTCCACCATAGAAACTATAAGAGGAATAGAAAGAGTCTATGAAAAGTGTTACGGGCAAAAGGTTCTCCGTTCATTTCCGCTTGAATCTAATTGGCCGTCATTTCCAAAGCTTCTTTTTGATTGGACCAGAGATAACCGGAAATGAAGGGAGAACCTTTTGCCATCTTAGTAAAGCACGTACAAAGGCAGGGCCTTCTATTCCTGTTATAGTTTCTATGTTTCCACTACCCAACCACCTAAATTAAAAGGCATTAACAGTCGATAGATGATTTGGACACTTTAATTTTTACGTTAGTGTCGAATTGCCAAAAATGCTACGGGGAATTATAAGAATCTGTAAAACCAAATTCTAAGAGTTATAATATTAATAAATAGCTTCCCTTACCAAAAGATTCCATCGAAATTCTATAGAATTACATTCGGAATAGTTTATATAATTTCTATAGAAATTTGGGTCATTTTTCTATAGAGCTAGAATAATTACTATACTGAAAAAACCGGTGATTTTTATAGAAAGTGAGCGGAAACACTAGTTTTTTATAGAAAGTACAGGGATTGTTTTATAGAAAACCTAGGATATGTTTATAGAAATCCTAGTATATTTTTATAAAAAACCTAGGATATTTTTATAGAAAACCTAAGATATTTTTATAGAAAACCTAGGATATTTTTATAGAAAACCTAAGATATTTTTATAGAAAACCTAAGATATTTTTATAGAAAACCTAAGATATTTTTATAGACAACCTAAGATATTTTTATAGAAAACCTAAGATATTTTTATAGAAAACCTAAGATATTTTTATAGAAAACCTAGGATATTTTTATAGAAAACCTAGGATATTTTTATAGATAACCTAGGATATTTTTCAAATTTTAATATCTGTAGTACATCAAAGTTAGTCACTTAAATTAACCATAAAAATTTTGAGAGTTTTCACTCCCTGGTGCCAATTTATACTTCTATTTGGCAAATCGTAGCCCTTCGGGTAAATTCAAACCCATATATTGGGCTGTTTTTCACAATGAAATAACTATAGTACACCAAAGTTAACCAATTTAGAGTTTCCACTAACTCGTTGAAATTTATACATCCATTTTGCAAATATAAACCCTTTGGGTGAACTCAAACAACATATTTGGGGTGTTTTTCAAATTAACCATAATAATTTTGAGCTTTCACTTTGGTGCCAATTTATACTTCCATTTGGCAAATTAATCTCGAGAATTTAAATAACCAACAATTTCTATAGAAATAACTGGTATATTTTGATATAACTATTGTAGAAAACATCATAGAAATCAATCCATATAATTTCTATAGAAATAACTGGTATATTTTGATATAACTATTGTAGAAAACATCATAGAAATCAATCCATATAATTTCTATAGAAATAACTGGTATATTTTGATATAACTATTGTAGAAAACATCAAAGAAATCAATCCATATAATTTCTATAGAAATAACTGGTATAATTTGATATAATAAATGTAGGAAACACCATAGAAATCAATCCATATAATTTCTATAGAAATAACTGGTATATTTTGATATAACTATTGTAGAAAACACCATAGAAATCAGTCAATATAATTTCTATAGAAATAACTGGTATATTTTGATATAATAATTGTAAAAAACACCATAGAAATCAATCCATATAATTTCTATAGAAATAGTTGGTATATTTTGATATAATTATTGTAGAAAACACCATAGAAATTAATCCATATAATTTCTATAGAAAAAATTTGTGAATTTTCTATAGAAATATTTATAGAGCACTCTATAGAACATAGAAATCTATAGGCCCTCTATACGTTTCTATAAGATTTCATAGAAAACCAATAGAAATATTTTGTAAGGGTTGAAGTACAATGAAAGTTATTATATTCACTCAAAACTATATTTAATTTCGAATTTAATTAGAACCATTGGAAAAATAAATTTTAAAAAATGTTAAATTTTATGTTTTCTGCTAATAAACAGCAATTTGGAAATGCAAAATAAGGTTGGCTGGTTAAAAAAAACGGTTTTTAATCAAAATCTTTTTCAATCAAATTCTAAATAAAATAAAATAAAATTAAAAGTGAATAATTTGTTTTGAAAATTATTCAAAAAATAAGCTTATTTTAATCTACGCACACAAATTTTATACTTTTTACTCAAATTAAGTTTATTAATTAATAAAGAAAGGGTTAAACAAATGCTAAATATAATTTTAATTAATTTAAACAAGTATTTGAAATGAAATCAGATTTAAAAAAAAATGTCGTCAATCGTAATATTTTTTTCAGAACATTTAATGAACTTTTCTGATGATGAAAATGTCCGTCCAATGTCGCCCACTGGCGGGAGGAAAACGCGTTAAATCCGTCCATTATCCGCGCAAGGAAATACTGCGAACCGTAGAAATATTCTTTGGATTCCTGGGGCCTGACGCTTTGGCAATGTGGATAAATTATCTGTCTAAACGGCTAGAAAAGCAGTATGTAAGGCTATCCGTTAGGCGTTCGTAAGAAAGTTGGTAACTTAAGCTCTCTAATGAGTTAGAAACAACGTGATTTATAGCGTTGCCGTCCATTGATTTCCGAGAAGAAGAAAAAACGCAACGCCACGTACGGCCGACAATTAGCGGAGGGTCCTCTTTTGCGCTGAAATCCCGGAGAGTTTGACCCCCTGGCCAATCATGGCCCCCTTCTGTTCCCTTTCGTTCTTGTCGAAAAATCCGGCAGTTTTTTGGCTTACAAATCTTTCCTCAACCTCCTATTTAAGTATTTTCCGTCCAAGCCTCTCCTAGCCGCAATTACAGAGAGGGCCACATTTTTTTGGCGAAAAAACGACGCGTAGAAAAACAACTTAAATTTCCATACTCCCATTTTAAGTCATTTGTGGCCCATTTTGGAGATTTTTTTGACGTCCTGGTTTTATCAATAAAACCTGGAGAAGGGAAGCTTGAACTTTATCTATCTATAGCGCCCACACGACCGAAAATGTTCATTAAAATGTTGCCAGAAGCCAGTACGCATTATACTTATTTTTTTGACACCATGTTTTATAATAATGCATTGATTTGAAGTCTGACTTTGATTTGACGCTGCTGTAGAATTTCAAACGCGACAAATTATTTGCTTAGTAAAAATACTATTTGCCATGTATTTATTGTACAGTATAAAAAATGTTTTGTCAAGTATTATATTATTTGACTTGTTTATTTTTGTAATGATCGATAAAAATATTATTGATAAGTATTATATTATTTGCCTAATATTTTATTGATACACCCAGTAAAAAAATATTATTGATAAGTATTATATTATTTGCGTAATATTTTATTGATACACCCAGTAAAAAATATTATTGATAAGTATTATATTATTGGCCTACCTACAAATTAATTTAGCAGGGATATCCAGTTTTATTAGTAGAATTTTTTATCATTCAATTTATAATAAAATAATGATCTAACAATATCAAGCATTTTTTAATTAAATAGCTTTTACAAAATAACTTTATATTCAACATTTTAAAATATTTATATATGTCAACTTTCTTATTAAATACTGGACAAATAGTATTTTTACTGTACAAAATCTTAAAAAATAATTTTCGCTTAAAAAGTAGCTAATTTCATATTGGAAAAACTAGAGTTGTAAGTCGGAAATTTTTCCGTGGATAATTTATTGCTCGGAAAATATACCGAGGCCTTTTACGTATTTTTCCGTGAAAAAAGGTTTTAATTCCATGATTAGCCTATTCTTGTTCGCAAATTTAATTTTCGCCTCCTTTTTTCGAATCCAAAAGTAAGACTTAACCTCTATACTAGTCTAGAATGAAAACCCTTAAAAGTAATATGTGTTTCAATTTTTAATATTCCAATTTGCAGAAAATATTCCGCAATTTGGAAAATTTTGTGTATATTTTGCAGATAATTTTTCAGCATTTCCTTTTTTGCTGATAATTAACAACTCTGGATTGAAGTCTGATTTTGATTTGACACTACTGTAGATATTCGAATGGAAAAAACATTTTTAGTTATTTATGTTTCAGGCTTAAAGCTAAGTTTCACCTACCACGCATAATCATAAAGGTAAACATATTTACCGTGCAAAAATATTAAACCAGATATTTTCATCGGAGCATTTAAATTGTAATTTGACGTCATTTTCGAGAAAATTTTAGACCTCGTGCACTACACACGATAAAATTGAAATACAGAAAATATCTTAAAGCAAAGTTGGTTCTCTTTTGAAATCATTGCCATAATCTGCAATTTTGTCCTAATTAGAATTTATTAAAAACTGCAGCATACAAAAACATTATTTGTTATTTGGATATTTCCAAAAATTATATTTTTTAATCAAATAAAATTGAATTTTTTTCAAGAATTTTTAAAGACGATTAGACTAAGTTAATTCTAATTAAAAACTGCAGTATACATGTATATAGACATTGTTGATTAACTGGATACTCACAAAAATATATTTTTAATTAAATTGAGTTAAATTTAAGGATTTTTAAAGTTTATTAGAGTTATTTATTTATAATTAAAAAAGTACTGCAGTATAAAGAGTTGGTTGGTTATTTGGATTTTTTCAAAAATTATATTTTTTAATTTAATTGATTTTGAGTTAATTATCATTGAAATATGCCGTATTAAAACCGTTTTAAATAAAACAAATATTTTATTTTAATATAAAGATTTTTAATAAAACCAAAATCTTTGTGAGATTTTTAAAGATGATAAAAGAATTTTGGCGTTATTTCTAATTCCAAACTGGGGTAAAGAGTTTGTGTGTTTTTTGAATAAAAGTAATGAAAATTATTGCGGAATTTTTAAAGACGATTTTAGCCCTGTCGTTAGTTCTAATTAGTATTGGGGGCATATTGAAATGGGCAAACCACTAAAGAAAAGACTTTGCTGTTCTGTTTTTCCTCAAATTCCCGGAGACGATGGAAAAGTGGACTTCTTTCAAAGAATACGCGTGCCATCTCTCGGCGTAGTTTGTAATTAAAAGCAACATCGCCTCTTTGGCAAGCCGCCGTAACTGTGTTTTTATTATTCCGCGCGGAAATAAGGACCCAAATATTCGTATTTTTTGTCCCCAGTTCTTGTCTTTGAAGCGACTCCGGAGCTCATTCCGATGTCAAAAATTCTTTTCAGGGACTTTTCTCGTTACTAGAGGTCGCTACTGGTATTGGGAAGCTTTGCTTGGTGTTTGTTTTTTGGGGGGGCGTATCGGATTTCCGCGCTGTTAATGGAATTCTTTATAAATCCCCGGACTTAATTAAACATCGTTTTTAATTTATTCTACCTCCCCCCCATAATTTGATGACCGGAGAAAATGCTCTCTTTGGAAAGTTGCCCATTCCGTAGAACAATATAAAGCTTTTATATTAAGGATATTAAGCAAGATTATCTAAGCGTGAACGTCTAGCTTTCAACGTTACCTTTTCTTTAATAAATTATATAAACTCTACTTATTACCAGTATTAAAAACACTTGGTTTCACGAAATTCCACACGTGCTGTCTTAGAAAACATGCCTTTGTCTAACGTAATGTAACACGCTAAGTGTTGATGTTTTGTTCACATGGGCGGTTTCACCTCAAAACTGCCTTATAACCTTAATAACTTTTCTCTTATATGAGACGATTTTTAGTCTCGTGATCCGTATCATCTGACAATAAAACTTGTATGTTAACGATAAAAGCAGGGCCGGATTACCCAATAGGCCGACTAGGCCTGGGCCTAGGGCACCAAGCCTACAAGGGGCACCAAGAGGTTTCGAAAAAATTAAAAGTACAAAAATTCAATCATTGACTTTCAGAAAAAAAAATATTCCGGATTAATTTTAGTAAATGCGTCCACATTTTCCGATTCCATGTAAAGCAATCATTGATTAAAGTCACGAAAATATACGCAAAGTCTACATTGAAATTGTATTTTCCATCCATTTGTCAATGAAAGGGGGCACCAAAATTAGCTTGGGCCTAGGGCACCACAAGGTCTTCATCCAGCCCTGGATAAAAGTTAGTGTAGGGAGCTGTTGGTTCGCGTGGCATGAAGGGCTTGCCACCACCTTCCTACGCATTGTAACCCTGCCACCTGTTTAAGGCATTATAAGTCGCTAGATGACTCAGGCTTAGGGTGATGCCTAGCTGATTATTAAGCTTAACATTTCAAAATTATAAAAGACTTAATATCTCAAACTTACATTTCACTAGTTTTAATTTCTAGTATCAAATAATTTAAAATAATATTCGGTTTTGGCGCGATATAAGAGCCTAAATGATGGTGTTTTTCAAAACTCCTTCATTCAATAATCAAAAAAATTACTAAAATCCAAGAATTTTACTTGAAAAATCAAACTTAATCTATAATCCGCATAACAAATATTTCCTCCGGTACGTAGATTAGAAGATAATTAATGTGACTTAAGACCTTTTCACACGAGCCAACTTTTCAAATCAAAATGCTGAGTCAGCAAAAATGGATCAGTGATCCATTTTTTTCTCGCGTACTTTTTTGGTGGATCAACTCATCGAACTTTTATTCACACGAACCAACTAGTTTACTCAACTCAAAGTTGACTCATCTAGTTGGATCAAAAAGTTGGCTCGTGTGAATAGACCTTTAGTTTCATTTCTCATGAGGAAACTAGTACATGAAAAAAAAACATTTCTGTATTTTCGTCTTTAAACGCCACAATGAGGACAGCAGTGAAACTAAATCTAAACAATTTCAATCATGACTTGAAATTTTCAACTATTCCTTTACAAGAATAATCTTTAAAAAATTAAGGAATTTAATTGGAATTAATTAAAAACTTGTGGAGGTTAACGGTAATAGTTAGTGTAAGGAGCTGTTGGCTCGCGTGGCATGAAGGGCTTGCCACTACCGTCCTACGTATCGTAACCCGGCCACCTGAATTATTGGCTTCAAAAGTCGTTCGATGACTTAGGCCTAAGGTGGTGCCTTTTGTATTAGCCTAGCTGATTATTATTAATCACTCAAATTTAAATATAACCTGCAAAGTTTATGTAATTTCTCTATAGACATGGAAAAAAATAAACATTTTATGGTTATTTAACTTATTTTATAGACATTTTTCCAAAGCAGGATATATATATATATATATATATATATATATATATATATATATATATCACGCCATCTATATAATAAAAAAGTTTTTCATTAAAGATTTTTTTAATTTTCATTTGCGGAATGAAATATCATAATTCACAATTATAAAAATGATAATAAAATAATAAATAAAAAAATAAATTAATATGCAAATGTAGTCAATTGCCTGAGTTTGAAAAGTAGATCTTCTTGGAATCACCATTTTATATTGTCATTGTTCTTAGTTGCGTGTTCTTGATATTATATAGTGCGTTTGTTTCCAAGTTATAATGACCAGAACATGGTTTTTTTACACTTTAAAATCAGAGCTCGTGCTTGCTTCATCAACTTAATTTCGTAGCTCGCAATTATTGCTTTCGAAAAAAGGGTCTGATCAAGGGCTGATCATGAGATTCCGAAGCACGAACTTTCGTCGGAGTAAAAAATGAAAGTTCTGCGGGATCACCGCAGAGGAATTACAGACGCTCAACCGTTGGTCCACGCGTTCACCAAAATTTAAGAAATTAACGCACGTATCGGGCCTTATTTTCTTTGAAAAAAAGAGGGAAAATTCGTTGCTTTAACGTGACATTCACTCGAAAGTGGTTGCGGCATGGTTTTCTTACATTATTACAGGGCTTATTTGGACGATATTTCAAGGCGATTCGCCAAAAAAAAGTGTAATTTACAATTTCTCTATCACGGGTTAAAGAAACCGAACCGGAGTCGGAATTTCCGAAAAAATTTAGTATTTGATTGGGGTATAATTATATGATTTCTTTCAAAGTGGTTTCGTGGCTTCATTGCGCAACACTTTGATATTTCCATGCTTAGGTAAAATTAATTAATTTAATAGAGATCTTTTCAATTAACAGAGCTTACTTAAATTGTTTAAAGTATTAAAATATATGGTTTTTGCCACAAACGTCATTTTGGCTTTTAGAAATCACTTTTTCGCGTGGGATTTTGAATGTTTCATTACATAAAGATTTTATTAAAATAATCGGCTATTTTCTGTAGTGTATAAACATATTTTAAACTCATTAAACTAATTTAAATGTAATTGATTAAAAGTTCAACAGCCTAAATTGTCAGGCAAGTGTTGAAATTCCGATTATAGAAATTTATAATACCAAATATTGTGGTCGAATTCAACCAGGATAAATAATGAATTTGAAATCTTTCTTTGAGTGTTTGTCGTGATACGATTTTGATCATGCTTAATTTGTCCAAGATTGATGAAATACACCAATTGATATAACTTTATTTTGTTGTAATTCTGCATAAAATATTTTTTACATAAGATATTTTTTGAATAGCCTTTATCAACCATAGATTCGACTAATTCCTATTTTTAGTTTTAGTTTATCGGAAGCATTGTATAAATTTCAACGAAACGCTAAAAATATCAGAAAGTATAAGCCAGGAGCGCTCAATATTGGAACCTTTTGGTTCGGAGTAACATAAATACAACGGATAATGTTTTCTTTAAGCCAAAGCTAATCTAGATTAGGTTATCATAGACCTTACATTAATTAGAAGTTTCATTTAAACCAAGGAATACCTCCCCGTGTGGTGCCATACCAGAGTGAATAAGGAAAATCATTTCACCTCGGGCAGGAATCGAACCTACGACCTTTGGGTTACCTTCCCAACGCCACTACCATTGGACTACCGAGGCCACTAATTATTAGGCCTCGGATATACAATTTAAGAATGACTCGATCTAGTTCACATTATTGACGGGATACATTTAACCCGTTGTTGACGGTGCCGTAGCATTTTACGTCAACTAATTTATAACAGGTCCTTGATAGCCTGTAGTCATAACAAAGAAAATTTATTTTGGTTATTACGCGGGAATTTTTTAATTAGAAGTTTCATGGCGTGTGGTGCCATACCAGAGTGATTCCCGCGTAATAACAAAAATAAATTATCATTGCATAGCCCTTATACATGTCATAAAGTCGGAAGTAAATGAATCAAATTTAATTATAATTAAGCATAAAATTTGTTTAATTTTGTTTAATTTGTTTTGCTGAGATGCAATTTCCTGATTTGTACAATAACAATTTCGAGAAATTTGCAGTATTTTTCCGAAATTAAAAAAAAAGGTTTTTCATTGCATGATCAGCCTAATATTGTTCGTAAAATTTAAATTCGTGGCATTTTAGCCTCATTTTTTCGAATTCAAAAGTACCATTTCCAATTGGTATAAAAAATGCTAATATCGAAGCGACAACAATTAATTTTACAGGACCTGCCCAAGGATGGCAGTGGGCAAATTTGGGGGCTTAAATATAAAAAGCATATTTATAGTTCATTAAAGAAATGTTCGCCAATCGTTCTCGAAGTTAAACGGTGGGCGTGGCGCCTAATTTTCGAACTGCCTCGTCTCCCTTTTATCCGCGCAGCCACAACCCTCCCTTTAACAGTTCCCCCCGCGTCCACACGGCGGCGCTGTTGAAATCGAGAACGGAATCGCTAATCATGACGCCATCGCCCCCCCCCCCCCCCTTCAACTCACGCTTTCATTTTTTCTTACTACCCGGTTCTCTTGGGAAAAAATCAGGTAAACGCCATTTCCCCAAATTTCTCATTTTAGTACTAGTAAATTTAGTATACTACGAATTTATTTATATAACTAGAAGTATTATATATTTCTGTTATGAGATAAATACACATTTGTGTATCATTCTATAATGTTATTTGTTTGAAACATTTAGCTCCTCAAATGTCCGATGATTTTTATAGGAATATTACTATATATTAAGAAATATAGGCTAAATAAATAATATATTGATTTCTACAAAAGTGCTCTGTCACCTTTTTGTAAAATTTGTAGAAATTTATTAATAAAATCTGTTAAATCTTATATAAATCTATAAAAAAATATGTTAAATCTTATATAAATCTATAAGAAATCTGTTAAATCTTATATAAATCTGTTAAATCTTATATAAATCTATAAATTATTCTATTAAATCTTATATAAATCTATAAAAATATGTTAAATCTTATATAAATCTATAAAAATATGTTAAATCTTATATAAATCTATAAAAATATGTTAAATCTTATATAAATCTATAAAATATGTTAAATCTTATATAAATCTATAAAAAATGTTAAATCTTATATAAATCTATAAAAATATGTAAAATCTTATATAAATCTATAGAAATCCTAATGTTTTCTATAAATTTCTATACATTCTACAGAAATTTGGGTCATTTTCTCACAACGATCCGATTAGATTTCTACAAAATTTATATAGAAACGTTTTGTAAGGGATCAACTATGGAAATAAATGATAAATTGTGGCCGAAATTTGAATGCACTTCTTAAAATCAACATTATATAAACCATGAAAAATTTACTTAAGCAACTGAAGAATAATTGTTAAATTGTATAATAAACATTTTCAGCTACCCTTCGAAGACGTGTAGTGATAAATTGTAGATTGAAAACAAGAAACCTATACGTTTTTGAGGGATGGCTTAAGAATACTTTAATAGAAATCTAACAGTAAGAATACCTTAATAGAAATCTAACAGTAAGAATACCTTAATAGAAATCTAACAGTAAGAATACTCTAGAAGAAATCTAACAGTAGGAGTACTTTACAGAAATCTAACAGTAGGAATACTTTAGAAGAAATCTAATAGTAAGAATACTTTAGAAGAAATCTAACAGTAGAAATACTTTAGAAGAAATCTAACAGTAGGAATACCTTAATAGAAATCTAACAGTAAGAATACCTTAATAGAAAGATCACAGTAGGAATACTTCAATAGAAATCTAACAGTAAGAATACTTTAGAAGAAATCTAACAGTAGAAATACTTTAGAAGAAATCTAACAGTAGGAATACCTTAAGAGAAATCTAACAGTAAGAATACCTTAAGAGAAATCTAACAGTAAGAATACCTTAATAGAAATATCACAGTAGTAATACTTCAATAGAAATCTAACAGTAAGAATACTTTAGAAGAAATCTAACAGTAGTAATACTTCAATAGAAATCTAACAGTAAGAATACTTTAGAAGAAATCTAACAGTAGTAATACTTCAATAGAAATCTAACAGTAAGAATACTTTAGAATAAATCTAACAGTAAGAATACTTTAGAAGAAATCTAACAGTAGGAATACTTTACAGCAGTCTAACAGTAGGAATACTTTAGAAGAAATCTAACAGTAGGAATACTTTACAGAAATCTAACAGTAGGAATACTTTAGAAGAAATCTAACAGTAGGAATACTTTAGAAAAAATGTAACAGTAGGAATACTTAAGAAAAAATCTACCAGTAGGAATACTTTAAAAGAAATCTAATAGTAGGAAAACTTTAGAATAAATCTACCAGTAGAAATACTTAAGAAGAAATCTAACAATAGGAATACTTTAGAAAAAATTTACCAGTGGGAATACTGAAGAATTAATCTAACAATGGAAGTACTTTAGAAGAAATCTAACAATAGGAATACTTTAGAAAAAATTTACCAGTGGGAATACTGAAGAATTAATCTAACAATGGAAGTACTTTAGAAGAAATCTAACAATAGGAATACTTTAGAAAAAATTTACCAGTGGGAATACTGAAGAATTAATCTAACAATGGAAGTACTTTAGAAGAAATCTAAAAATAGGAATACTTTAGAAAAAATTTACCAGTGGGAATACTGAAGAATTAATCTAACAATGGAAGTACTTTAGAAGAAATCTAACAATAGGAATACTTTAGAAAAATTTACCAGTGAGAATACTGAAGAATTAATCTAACAATGGAAGTACTTTAGAAGAAATCTAACAATAGGAATACTTTAAAAGAAATCTAACAGTAAGATTGTTCAATAGCACTAGCTTAAAACTGACTATTTATAGCAATTTTCAGATAAAAATGTAATACTGGAATCCACATCTAAAATGTAAAGTTTTGTCGCTTACAGGGTTTTGGCACGGGACTATCGTACTCCTCACAGCGCGGTTTTCGGTACGCGTGTAAAATGTTAACGAAGGTTTGGTAGCTGTGTCTCCTTGTAGTGGTACTTGGGCGTGTGGGAGTTGGGTTGTGTCTCCTTGTAGCGGTGGTTGGACGATGGGAGGGAACAACTATAATCGTCTACTGGCCCTACCTTCGCAGCATCGCGGACCAAAGGAATAACGTTTTAAAATATCAAATATTCCGCTTACAGCCTATAACCAAACTGGCATTTTACCAACTTAAAAAATCCCGCCTGATATTAACAAAGGAACATTGGGTTCGAGGACCACTGGTTGGGTAACCTACTGGAAGGAACGATTTACGATTGGGGTTGGGGTGTGTCTCAAGTTGGACGCAAAAAGGTTTCCAATTAAAATTAAAACTATAACGTAATTTAAAAATTATGCGTTAAATTTAATCTCAAAATTTGACCAATTATGCCGAAAATTTATCTGTTTTTGGAAAAAAGTTTTTTTTTTAAAGTAGGTAAAAAACTGTAGGTAAAAATTTGCTTCTTAATTGAAATAAAAAATTTCATTTCCAAATTTTACCTATTTTGCAGAAAATATATTTTAATTTGAGGGAAAAGAGTTGTGTAATGGTAGGTTAAAAAACTTTAGTTTTTGTTATTGGAAATTTAAATTTTTAAACGGAGTAATTATGTAGAAAAATTATCAATATTTTCGATGCTAAGTAAAAGTATCAATGTAAAAATTGATAAAGTTAAATATAAGGCATAAGAAAATTATTTATTAAATAAATCTTATACATTTTCCGAGTGGAAATATTGATATTTTGAGTGGAGCTATTGTTAATGGTAATTTCGCGGGTAAAAACGCCTCTGCATGTTGAGGTAATAAGTAATTATATTTTCAGTTGGATTTTGTCACTAAAATTGTTCAGATTTTAAATTTATTTTTATAAAATACGATCCTCATACTTCAAAAAACGGCGTGTGGTAGAATGTAATAACGTTAATGAAAGTTCTGTAAACATTCATTATCTGGGGATAAACTTTTTTATACATTCAAAATGAAGGCAATATTTAGGTACAATTTCAAGCTAAAATTCAATATTTCGGTAGAGAGTACAGTGAAAATACAAAAAAAAGTGACATTTCATCATTAAATTCGTTCATAATGGCTCGAATGTTTTAGCAATTCTGAGCTTTTCAAAGTAAATATGAGAAAACTGAAATGTAAATAGTTAAAACAATAATAATTCTGTACTATAAGCTATTTAAAAGAGTGAAATTAATAAAGCATTTTTAAAACTTCAGCGAACTTACGCCTGAAATTTTAAAATAATTTAAATTAGAATTTAACGAATAAAATATTGCAAACAAAAATTTCGTAGTTTTATATTCTACAAATCGATATAAAATAAGTTATTTCGTCTACTTGAGTTATCCCTTTAAATCCTTCAATTCGGGTAACATTAACATAATGATTATATCCCATATTATTATATCATTCACATTTTCTTTAAAGCTTTATCTTTTTTTTTTGCCCTAGCTGCGCAAAGCCAATTTGTCGTGTACCCCTTAATGGGTAAATGAAGGAACCTTTTTGGAAGGGGGGGGGGGGTGAGATCAAGGACGTGTTTTCAAATGGCGCTGGCTGCCTACAAAAAACTTCGTAAAAAAGATCATTTAGTATTATTAAATCCGTATACAGAAAAAATGTTTCGCTGGGCCCTGTCTAGTACGTGCTCGATAGAAAAGCGTGAGAATGCGCCGAGGATCATAATCTTTTCTATGAACAGGGTGTTTCAGATTTGTAGTGCTGGGCAGTTTAGTTGGAGTAGCTCTAACTACTACTAGAAGAAACCACCTAACTTAACTTATCGTATATACTATTCTCCACCACACTCCCCCCTTTTCGGCTTTTCGTTGCTATACGCAACGCATTTTGAAATTTTAGGCTTAGTTTCTCTTTTCGATTTGATAGTCGCCAGCCAGATTTCCCGCACGGTACTGATGAGTTCCAAATAGAACGAAGCCGGTCTACCGTTGGAATTTCTGGCTATTTTATTTATTTTTATTTAATTTTAATTTATTTTATTACTCGAAGATCTATTTGATCCGAGTTTCGCGTTGCTCGAAGACCTATCGGTACGAGTTATTAGTAAGTTTTTAAATTTCTTCAAATTTGTTTAGGATTTAGCTATATTATCCCTTTTAATTATGGACTTATCTAGTTTTTCGCGTATTTTATCTAATTACTACTACCAGAAGTATTGTAATAAACCCGTGATAAGTATCGATCTGGGGCAGCGTTGCCAGGTCCTAAAACTAAAATTATAGTATCAAAACCCAAAAATAATCAAATTTTTTAGACAATTATAGTAAGATTTAAAATTTATTGGTAAACCCATTCAAAGTACAACCAAATTAAAGGGAGCACAATACACAACATTAAACCAAATATAAAATATATAGTACTGGAAACGAGGGGTCGGACATTTACCAAAATCCCGTACACTTTGTCTAAAATCGCCAAATCTTTTAATTCTCTCTATGGTAAATTAACATTGAAATCCCAAAATTACTTCAAAAAGTAATGATAAAATCGCAAAATCTCTACGAAATCCCGAAATCCCGTACAAAATAATGGCAGAATGTGTTAAACTATATACAAGTGATGGAAATTTCTTGACAATCCAATAGTACACAAGTGCGACCAACTTTGACTACTCGCTATACCATGGTAGCAGTTGATCATAGCTGACCGTACTCACGTATTTATTGTGTCCCCCATTTCCAAGTTCCACGGCCTATTCTAGTGTTGTAAGTCGGAAAAATTTCCGCGGAAAATGAAAATTTTCGGTATTTTTCCGAATAAAAGTAAAAAAAAAGTTTTCATTCCATGTTTAGTCTAATTAATCTAATATATTGTTTGCAAATTTAAATAAAGCGGAATTTTTGCCTCATTTTTTCGAATCTGAAAGTAAAACTGAACCTCTAGACTGGCTTTAAACTTATTAACAATGTAACACTATTAATGATTTGTAGTATGTTTACTGTTATATCGATAAAATATAAAAACATTAAAAACCGTTTCATTTTTTTATTTTTATTTAAAAATATTCCGGAATATTTTTTTGGGAATTTTTCCGCATTTTTTCCCGGAAAATTAACAACACTAGCCTATTCCGTTTCCACAACACGCTAAATTAGTCGGCTGTTTTTGCGAGTCTAAAAAGGTACAAACCAAACAATCCAAGGAGTATAATATTTCCATTCTTAGCCTACTAGGAGTAATATAACAGAAAGGTTCTTTCTAAAATTTCTACATTTATCGCACAAACATTGGAAAAATAGTACAATTATCGCAAAAAGCGTACTATATAGTATTCGATTGAAATTATAATACGGGGAAAATCGAAAGGGATTATGATCATAATGTACTATAATTATATATATATATATATATATATATATATATATATATATATATATATATATATATATATATATATATATATATATATATATATATATATATTTCTAAAAGATTAAAATTACACTGTATAGGAATATGTACTAACTAGTGAATCATTTTTCCCTATGCAATAATTTTAGAAATAATTTAATGTTTACTATGTGTTCTTCCAAAAAGGATTTTGAAAATCAGCTGGTACCTGCGAAGGTACCTGTTTCAAACGAATAACATTAGCAGAATTCCCAGAACCTGCGAAGGTACCTGTTTCAAACGAATAATATTAGCAGAATTCCCAGAACCTGCGAAGGTACCTGTTTCAAGCGAATAACATTAGCAGGATTCCCATTACCTGCGAAGGTACCTGTTTCAAGCGAATAACATTAGCAGAATTCCCAGAACCTGCGAAGGTACCTGTTTCAAGCGAATAACATTAGCAGGATTCCCAGAACCTGGGAAGGTACCTGTTTCAAGCGAATGACATTAGTAGGATTCCCAGAACCCTCGAAGGTACCTGTTTCAAGCGAATAACATTAGCAGAATCCCCAGAACCTGCGAAGGTACCTGTTTCAAGCGAATAACATTAGCAGGATTCCCAGAACCTGAGAAGGTACCTGTTTCAAGCGAATAACATTAGCAGGATTCCGAGAACCTGGGAAGGTACCTGTTTCAAGCGAATAACATTAGCAGGATTCCCAGAACCTGGGAAGTTACCTGTTTCAAGCGAATAACATTAGCAGGATTCCCAGAACCTGGGAAGGTACCGGTTTCAAGCGAATAACAATAGCATAATCCCCAGAACCTGCGAAGGTACCTGTTTCAAACGAATAACCTTAGCAGAATCCCCAGAACCTGCGAAGGTACCTGTTTCAAACGAATAACATTAGCAGAATCCCCAGAACCTGCGTAGGTACCTGTTTCAAACGAATAACATTAGCAGAATCCCCAGAACCTGCGAAGGTACCTGTTTCAAACGAATAACATTAGCAGAATCCCCAGAACCTGCGAAGGTACCTGTTTCAAACGAATAACATTAGCAGAATCCCCAGAACCTGCGAAGGTACCTGTTTCAAACGAATAACATTAGCAGAATCCCCAGAACCTGCGAAGGTACCTGTTTCAAACGAATAACATTAGCAGAATCCCCAGAACCTGCGAAGGTACCTGTTTCAAACGAATAACATTAGCAGAATCCCCAGAACCTGCGAAGGTACCTGTTTCAAACGAATAACATTAGCAGAATCCGCAGAACCTTATGCAAAAGTGACATAATTACAAATCTCAACTTTATGTTTGGTTAATTTTGTGCTAAATCCGGTAAAAAGTACATACTCCACATATTGTAAAAGTATTTAAAGTATTCTAGAAGTATTCAACGTATTTTTGGCATACTACGCGTAATCTAGAAATATTCCGAGTACTCTTGGCGTACTCCGCGTAATCTAAGAGCACCCCACGTAATTTAATACCAACTCTAAATATTCCGCAGAAAATTAGAATTTAGCCTGACTTGAAAAATGGGGTCTTTTTGAGCGTCAAAATCTTTTTTTCTGTAAGTCTCACCCTGTACAGACGGTGAAACCGTGCGTTCGGGGTACCGCGAAGGGGGTACCCGGGCCAAATTATCCCGACGTCATAAAGAATGGTAATATTATATCGCCATATTCTCGGCCAATTTCTCCGGGTAATTATTACCATTTTACGCCGTCGTAATCCTCTCTGTTTTATCTCGCATCAAAGCGATAATATCGTAACTGCCAAGCGTTGCTTTTTAACACTTTAACTTGAATATTATCCTGGTGCCGTATGAAAATGTCACACAGAGAAGCTTAGATCCAAGGGAGAAACGGTAGTCATTGTAACTCTAATTTTTCGCCCATATACTATTCACTAAAATCGATTTGTTAGCATACTTCAATATTATAATATTATTATATAATACTATGTCGTATAAAACTACATTTCATGATACTATGTCATATAAAACTACATTACATGATAATATGTCATATAAAACTACATTACATGATAATATGTCATATCATACATTACATAATACTATTCCATATAATACATTATATAATACTATATCATATATTACTACATTATATAATACTATATCATATATTACTACATTATACAATACTATATCATATATTACTACATTATACAATACTATATCATATATTACTACATTATATAATACTATATCATATATTACTACATTATATGATACTATATCATATATTACTACATTATATAATACTATATCATATATTACTACATTATATAATACTATATCATATATTACTACATTATACAATACTATATCATATATTACTACATTATACAATACTATATCATATATTACTACATTATACAATACTATATCATATATTACTGCATTATATAATACTATATCATATATTACTACATTATATAATACTATATCATATATTACTACATTATATAATACTATATCATATATTACTACATTATATAATACTATATCATATATTACTACATTATATAATACTATATCATATATTACTACATTATATAATACTATATCATATATTACTACATTATATAATACTATATCATATATTACTACATTATATAATACTATATCATATATTACTACATTATATAATACTATATCATATATTACTACATTATATAATACTATATCATATATTACTACATTATATAATACTATATCATATATTACTATATTATATAAAACCAAATTGTAAAATAGTACTTTATTATAATAATATACGATATTCATTCTATCAATCAGATTTATAATTTATATTTTATATTTTACGGTAGTCTATAAATTTATTTAATCCGTTAAATTATAGTAAACATAAGTACAAAACCTAAATCAGTTGGATATCAATATTAGGGTTATAATTGATATACTAGTGTGTTCTAAAACTTTGCACCTTTAAAAGTTTAGATACGTGTTCAAAATCTTAGCCAAATTTATGTCAATTGGGAAAGATTTCGTTACTGAAATTATTATGCTATGTTTTCTAAAACAATAACCTTTAAAATTGTTCGATATATGCGCAAAGCTATATGTGCTTAAACCTAACTCGAACTTGTTTCAATATAACTGTTAATTAAATATATTAATTTGTAAAATGATAAAAATGTAGATATCAAAGCTCAAAACCTAACTGATATCAGTCTAATGTAATTTTCACCAAAAAAGCGAATTACCATATTTTTGTATTGGATTTTTAAGATACTGAAATTTTATCGTAAGTCTTAAGATGTATTTAATCCGTGGAGCGTAAATGTATTTTCTTCTTGATGGACTCTTCAAATATTGAAGGTTTCAAACTTAATTATAAAAACACTATAGATTTATAATCGGAATTCTAAAGAATTTTATAGAATATATGTAAATTAAGAATTTTTTATATAGCCATTGGGAATACCTAAGAAATTTCAATACGATTTTATGGAAAAGATTTTAGATTCTTAATTGTAAATGCGTGTTTCAGAGAATATTTATCAACGAAAAACTTGAAATTTAAGTGCTTTAGTGATGGAATTTTGCGAGCCTCTCGATCAATTGCCAATTGTCTTAGCTTAAATTGTATCCGCTTGTCCATTGTTCTCGGTAGGGTCCTGTTTCCAAAACTTTTCATCGTTGAGCGATTACCGACTACCTTATTTCAGATAGTGATTTGTAGATGGCGCTATTGTCTCGTAAAGACATTTCGTGAAAAACGTACCGAACAAATTTCGTGGTTCAATTTTTAGACCTTGTTTAACTTCTTAAATGTATTCGTGCATATTAGGAGTCTAAACTAAGTATTATATTACAATGTCGAAATATTGTTTCGTTTGTAAAATAGCTTTATTAATTTACGTTGTGGAAAACAAACTTTAATGAAATGATGAGATTTGAAATTTATTTTCGAAAACTAATAAGTGTATTCAATTCTTTTAAAAATATTGAATTTTGTTGTCTTCGAGCGTAGAATTAATAGAGAAGTCAAGCTCCCGGCGTTGTTTCGTGAAGCTATAATGGGAGTTTTGAAGTTCGCGTTAAAACTTCTGAAGGTTTTTATCAGCAATACGATTTCACCTGGAAACCTGAATTAAAGGCAATAAAAGTCGCTAGATGACTTGGGCCTAAGGTGGTGCCTTGGGTATTAGCCTAGCTGATTATTTTTATTATTATTACAATTAAATAAGACTACGGTGGTAATTGTCGCTGTGATATTTCATTTTTATCGTAAAACAATTCATAGTTGGATTTAAAGCAAATGACGGCTGTAGTGTAGTACTTGGATAGTATGATAGATGTCGTCTTTAACAACCAACCTAGTGTATTAAGTCCGATTGGTTGGGGTTTCAAAAGCTAATACTACCGTATATTTGCAACGTAGCATACGGCATCCAATTTAAATCGTAAATTAATTTAAACATTTTGGGTTGAACTAAATAAATTAATATACGAAAGGGTACACACTTAAGAAATGTAAGTAATAATAATATTAATAATAATCAGCTAAACTGATACCCAAGGAACCACAGAGACCTAAGGCAATTATAAGGTTACAATGCGTAGGAGGGTGGTAGAAAGTCCTTTATGCCACACCAGCCAAACAGCTCCCTACACTGCCTATTACCGTTAACCTCCGAACGTTTTTATGGAAAGGGAAACCGAAGAGCTCGGGGGAAAACCGATCGAACCAGCAGGGAGATAACTTACAAACTCCACAGATAATGTAGTAAATTAAGTAGTTTTTAATGAGCTACGTGTGATTCTCTTCACCGGTTAAAGTAAGAAAAGTATTTCTTGCTGCAGCTACGATATTGGGCGATACCTTACGTGGTCGTTTGGGTGTTATAAGTAAAAACATCCAAGGAGTTTTATTTAGGACCTAACTTCTTATACCGCCAAGAAGGATAAATCTTGTACTTGGATTTGAGATATCTCAAAAGAACGGTCTTCTCAACAATTTGCTCTTGAATTTCGATCGTGAGTATATTCATATCGTCAGGAACATCTCGAATTTTGTCACTCTTAGCCTGATCAATCCGTTATTAAATTAGTTAAGTTAGAAGAGACCACCTATGGACTGTGAGAAGGATGATAAAATACGCGAAAAAGTAAATTAGTCCATAATTAAAAGGGATAATATATCTCAATCCTAAACAAATTTGAAGAAATTAAAAAACTTACTAATAACTCGTACCGATGCTTTAGTCCCATTCGACCGAAATCCCATTCGACCGAAGGCGGTTTTTGAGGTGTCCCATTCGACCGAATTCCGCCGAAACGTGCGGTTTTTATGTGTCCCATTCGACCGAACGCTTTTATGTGTCCCATTCGACCGAACGCTGCTATATAAATTGGCTTTTGCTATGTTTTCAATTTAGTTACTGAAGTCGTTTGCAATGGAGCGGAAAATAAAATGGAATGAGCATGAATTATATTTTTATCTTCACCTAGTCAAGAAAAGTAACTGAACCAAAACTGAAATAGTAAACTTAACCAACTCTAACCTAACCTAACCTAACCTAACCTAAACATGGATCTTCGATAGTACATACCTTATAAATAAAATACCAAATCACCCCGCCAATTGGGCTACATTTTAAAATTCTTTCGGTCGAATGGGATTTCGGTCGAATGGGAATAAACGGTACCGATAGGTCTTCGAGCGAATCTCGGATAAAATAGATCTTCGAGTAATAAACTACATAAAAACTAGGATTTAGGTATATTATCCCTTTTAATTATGGACTAATCTACTTTTTCGCGTATTTTATCGTTATTAAATTATGCAGTTTGAAGCGAGGTGGTTATCTCCGATTGGGTTCAAACTCGGGTGGTAAGTAAACCTTCATGTAACTTGAAAATCCCTAAAAGGGTGGACAAGAATGAGCTTTCGTTTTGCCATGGCAACGAAAAATGTTTTTCGCAACTTAAAAACTGATTTTCTCTATGAAAATTAACATGGGAAAATCGAAAAAATTAAAAAGGGTTCATCAATTAGATACATAATTCAGATCATGGCTAAATCTGGTATATTTGGACCAATATACGTCAATTTTGGTAAATATGAGTAAATAAACATATATTGGGTAAATACGAGTAATCAGTTTTTAAGTTGTGAAAAACATTTTTCGTTGCCATGGCAAAACGAAAGCCCATTTTTGTCCACCATTTTAGGGATTTTCAAGTTACATGAAGGTCTACTTACCAACCGAGTTTGAACCAAATCGGAGATAAACACCTCGGGTAGTCTCCTTGTTAGAAACTAACGTTCGAAATAGGGTATGTTTTTAAAGCAGATGGTGCTTTGCAAAAGGTGAGCTTCGTTTATCCTTTATATTCGCCGAAAAGAAAACGTTGTCTAAGAAATTAAAGTTTCAAAATATTTACACGGTGAATTTGGAAGAAAATATTAAACGTCGAACGATGCAATCAGGGCCTAGAATCTGAAAAAATATCGGGAATAATGGGCAAGCCATGGCATTTAATGGTAGGTGAATATAGCCGCTCTTTGAAGAGAAATGAAGCTAGATGCCCATGGCCGACTGCAGCGATAAATTCAGCCAGCCTCTTTCGTTACATTATAGATGGCTCTGTATGCCTGGGCCGTAATTCGTTTATAAACCCGAAATATAAGATTGGGCGTCTACTAATGGTAACCCTACCATTAAGCTTGAACGTGCTTAATAAGTTTAAAAGGGACCATGAACGTTTCCAGCAAACTTCGTGGTCCGAGCCAAATTACGAGGCGCTCGTGCTAGCACGTACTCGAGTCGCTGCTAAAATTTCAAAAGTTACATTAATCTATTTAGAAATTTCAAAATGAAAAACCGTTTTTTTTTGTTAATGTATAGTATAAGGTATTCGAAATCGATGGCCAAATTGAGGGGTACAATCGGGGGACCCGCGGGATCTTCTCGGGGTCCCGCATCGCGGACGTAGTGTGGGATGGTATGACGAACAATTTGTCACGTGAAGGGTCGCCGTCTATACGGTTGACAAGAAAATAATCTTACATTAAGTACGTGGTTTTAGAAAAGGAATTTCAACAGTAAGAATACTTTAAAAGATAACTTAACAATTAGAATACTTTAAAAGATAACTTAACAATAAGAATACTTTAAAAGATAACTTAACAATAAGAATACTTTAAAAGATAACTTAACAATAAGAATACTTTAAAAGATAACTTAACAATAAGAATACTTTAAAAGATAACTTAACAATAAGAATACTTTAAAAGATAACTTAACAATAAGAATACTTTAAAAGATAACTTAACAATAAGAATACTTTAAAAGATAACTTAACAATAAGAATACTTTAAAAGATAACTTAACAATAAGAATACTTTAAAAGATAACTTAACAATAAGAATACTTTAAAAGATAACTTAACAATAAGAATTCTTCAAAAGAAATCTACAGTAAGAATGTTTCAAAGGAATCTACAGTAAGATTGCTTCAAAGAAATCTGCAGTAAAAATGTTTCAAAGGAATCTACAGTAAGATTGCTTCAAAGAAATCTGCAGTAAAAATGTTTCAAAGGAATCTACAGTAAGATTGCTTCAAAGAAATCTAGCAGTAAAAATGTTTCAAAGGAATCTACAGTAAGATTGCTTCAAAGAAATTTACAGTAAAAATGTTTCAAAGGAATCTACAGTAAGATTGCTTCAAAGAAATTTACAGTAAAAATGTTTCAAAGGAATCTACAGTAAGATTGCTTCAAAGAAATTTACAGTAAAAATGTTTCAAAGGAATCTACAGTAAGATTGCTTCAAAGAAATTTACAGTAAAAATGTTTCAAAGGAATCTACAGTAAGATTGCTTCAAAGAAATCTAGCAGTAAAAATGTTTCAAAGGAATCTACAGTAAGATTGCTTCAAAGAAATCTAGCAGTAAAAATGTTTCAAAGGAATCTACAGTAAGATTGCTTCAAAGAAATCTAGCAGTAAAAATGTTTCAAAGGAATCTACAGTAAGATTGCTTCAAAGAAATCTACAGTAAGAATGATTCAAAGGAATCTACAGTAAGATTGCTTCAAAGAAATTTACAGTAAAAATGTTTCAAAGGAATCTACAGTAAGATTGCTTCAAAGAAATTAACAGTAAAAATGTTTCAAAGGAATCTACAGAAAGATTGCTTCAAAGAAATTTACAGTAAAAATGTTTCAAAGGAATCTACAGTAAGATTGCTTCAAAGAAATCTACAGTAAGAATGATTCAAGGGAATCTACAGTAAACATTCCTCAAAGAAATCTAGCAGTAAGAATACTTCGATAGAAATAAAACAGAAAGAATATACTTCGATAGAAATAAAGCAGAAATAATATACTTCGATAGAAATAAAGCAGAAAGAATATACTTCGATAGAAATAAAGCAGAAAGAATATACTTTGATAGAAATAAAGCAGAAAGAATATACTTCGATAGAAATAAAACAGAAAGAATATACTTCGATAGAAATAAAACAGAAAGAATATACTTCGATAGAAATAAAGCAGAAAGAATATACTTCGATAGAAATAAAGCAGAAAGAATATACTTTGATAGAAATCAAACAGAAAGAATATACTTCGATAGAAATAAAGCAGAAAGAATATACTTCGATAGAAATCAAACAGAAAGAATAATTCGATAAAAATCGAACAGCAAGAATAATTCGATAAAAATCGAACAGCAAGAATACTTCAAAAGAGTATTACCACCTGTTGGCTCGCGTGGCATGCAGGGCTTGCCACCACCCTCCTACGCATTGTAACCCGTCCACCTGTTTAAGACATTAAAAGTCGCTAGATGACTTGGGTGCCTTAGGTACTAGCCTAGCTGATAATTATTATTATATTATTTCAGCATTGAGTAAAATCATGGGTTATCTAACAATCATAAATTCCTCTGTTAGTGATTTCTCTATTTTTAACAGACCTTTCTGGAACCTCACTTATCCGAAAACTTTCAATTACTTATTTACTTTTGTTAATACGTTGATTTTATTGCAATATTTTTTTAAGCAAGCAATTGCATCTGCTTTGAAGCGAAAGCTCATGTGTTCATATTTCTTGACAACCAGACTATCTTTAAAGAAATTTTAAAGGTTTTAATAATAATAATAATAATAATAATCAGCTAGGCTAATACCCAAAGCACCACCTTAGGCCTAAGTCATCAAGTGACTTTTGAAGCCATTAATTCAGGTGGCCGGGTTACAATGCGTAGGAGGGTGGTAGCAAGCCCTGCATGCCACGCGAACGAGCCAACAGCTCCCTACATTAACTATTACCGTTAACCTCGACAAGTTTTTATGGAAGGGGAAACCGAAGACCTCGGGGGAAAACCCCATAAACCAGTGGGGAGAGAACTTGCAAACTACGCAGAAGGAGTTGTTTCACAACAATTTCTGATCATGGGTGCAATGTTTCCATAATTGTTTGGTCCATCTTAATTGTTTTGATGACATCAAAACTCATTTTGTGCCTACCAATTAAATATCCTCTATTTAAGATAAATTGCGTTAAGTTTTTGACAAAACCCTTCATAAAATTGCTATAGACAAATTCGAAAATTGCTTACATTGAAACCAACACTTATTGCGAATGCATTTATTTAGTTTAAGCTATTTGGAGTTAAAGTGAAAAATGCTTTACAATACCGGCCTCTTAGACTATTTTAAGCAAAAAACTTAAAAGAAATCGACGTGTAAAGGTGAAAAAAATAATATTTTAAAAGACGTTTTAAACCTCGAGATAAATAGGATTTTTGAAATTATAGGATTATTCAGGTCACAACATTTTATTAAACCGGATAATAAAGCCCCGAAATTTCTCAAAATAAAAGATATGATACGGCAAATTTAAACTTAAATAAGCAAAACGCTTAAAAAAATCTCCAAATTTTAAAAGCCAATAACAGTTTTTCATAAGGCTTAAGAGGCTCTGAGCCGTTATTATTTCAATTGTTGATGAAAGTCGGTCAGTTTTGGCTAACGAATTTTGTCGCTAAATAAAGCAGTATTTCGGAAACATGCACTAACTCTATGTTGAAATAAAATAGAATTGTAAATTTTCGGGAAAAGCTAATCGCCGAAAAATATCCGCAAATCGGAAAAATAAAAATTTAAACATATATTACTAATTAAGAGTTTTTACTCTAGACTAGTCTAAAGGTTTAGTTTTACTTTTGGATTCGAAAAAATGAGGCGAAAATGCAACGGAATTTTAATTTGCAGACAATATAAGGCTAATCATGGAATTATTATTATTATTATTTTTATTATTTATTATTAAATAAATAATTCGTAAAATGGTCATATATAAATAATTTAATTATAAATTTTGTCACTTAATTCGGTAATGTTGTAGTTGCAAATAATTTTCTTTTTGAAATATAATTTTAATTTCTTAGCAAATGTTTTATTGATTCCAAGAATAAGTGGAAGAGTGGTCATAAGGCATGTTTTTAAGAAATTGAGTGTTGGCAAGTTCAAGGAATTTATTTTCAACTTTTTCAATTATAAGCACTTTTTATTTACGGGGCCTTGCAGAGCAATTTTCAAGCGGTTGTAGGAGTACGACGTTGTAATGGGCCCTAAATTAGCGGGCCTCTAGATAGCTTGCATGTGGACCCTTTTCAGCTGGGCCCCAGTGTTTTTGCCCCTGGTTAGGATTCTTGTAAAAATTTTCACAGTTTGATAAGCATGATGCAAGATTTTCTAGCCGAACTATATTATCTAAATCCTTTTTAGAAATTAAACACATTTGTATCATAAAATGTGTCACATTTAAGGATGAAAAAATTAGCGAATAAGTAGATTAGTCCATTATGAAAAGGGATAAAAAAGCTAAACCCTAAACAAATTTAAAGAAATTTAAAAACTTACAAATCGCTCGTACCGATATGTCTTCCAGCAAACAAAAGGACGCGAAACTCGGACCAAATAGATCTTCGAGTGAAAAACTAAATTAAATTAAATAAATTAGCCAGAATTCCCAACGGTAGACCGGTTTCGTCCTATTTGGGACTCGTCAGTACCGTGCGGGAAATCTGGCTCGCGACTTTTACACCGAAAAGAGAAACTAAGCCTAAACATTAAAAATTTCAAAACGAGTTGCGTAGCAACGGAAAGCCGAAAAGAGGGAGAGTGGTGGAGAATAGTAGATACGAAATTTAACGTGAAAAGGTACCTATGGACTGCAATGCAAATCATTTAAATCGATGTCTTATAACGTAAAATAATATTTGGACCATGGAGATTTAATATAGTTAACATAATACTGATTATCTTATTATCTAAAAATCAAAGTAAGGATGGGAAAACGTCCATTTTTACTGTTTAGTTATTTTGTTCAAAAATGATATTTTTATTCACGGGTCAACTTAGCGAAATAACGCGTAACGATATTGCAAAATTCCACGATGTTATACAGAACTGCGAAGCATTTTCTAAAGATTTTATAAAAAAAAACATTTTCCCCTTTTTTGCTTTATACAAAATGAAACGTTAGCAAACTTTGAATCTATTATAGAAAAAAGTGCAAGCTAAAAAGCAGGTAGCTACGCGCATCATTAAACCAGTCTGATTGAGAGTGATTTGCCCTTTCTCGAAACATTAAAAAGAAAAATAGCCGCCAGCGTCGTCTTCTATCGGCCGAATTCGGAACCAACAAAAAAAACCTCTTTTTACCAAATCTGAAAAAAATAAAAAAATACACATTTTGTTATACAATTTTAGCATAGATAATATTTTTTTTATTTATTAAAAATATGTATATATTTTTTTATTTTATAACTTTCTGGTTCATTTATTTCTTTAGGTTACGATTCTCAAGACGTCGATTCGTCTGCGAGAAGAAAAAAGGATAAAATAAATGAAGAAAAGGACCTTGAAAAATAATAATTTGTCTGAGAACGGGCCAGCCCCCACCTACGGCACCAAATCCTAAAACAACCGCCCGCCGAAACACGATTGGTTGAAAAGGAAACTTTTCCCGCAAAAAAGAGGTCCTCAAAGTGGGTTTTACTAACCGGAGACACACCGTTAACAAAGGCACCACCTCCAAATTCAACCCCCCTTTCTTAGTAGACGCCAAAAAACATTGAAACCCGTCCGCCGCTGTTTTAAAAAAATATATCCCCGCCGAAACCCCCCCCCCTCGCTTTCGCGTCTTCGGAGTCGCCTCGAACATTTTAAGCGATTCAACATTCAAATCCCCGCTGAGTTAACTTCGTACGGGTTAAACACGCCGCCAACATATAGTCTACACGATATTTTTTTATGTAAAAAAAGCGCTTCGGGAGTTCCGCGGTACCTCGGCCGTCGACGCGTTCTAAATACGTCTCGGGGGTCACACCGTTATCGGCGCGGAGCCGTCGAGAGAAATCAAACTTGTCCGGATATATTTGCGCGTGGTGAAATTTCGTCGTTAACGTCCGACTGGAAGAAAAATCGAAACTTCGGTAAACATAATTGAATACCGTCGGCTATAGAGAGACGCGTTTTCTCCGACGTTGTTACAAAACGCGCCATCCAACGTTGAAAAAAAAAATCGCCGATATCCGAAGAGACGAAAGCAGCGACATTCGACGCGTTTTATTTATCGAGAAATACTAGTGCCGCCGGGAGAAAAACGGCGTCGCCGCCGCCGCCGAGATTTGCATGCCGGGCCGCAATGCGCGTGCGCAGCAACACTGGCGTCGCGAGCAGCAGCGCGAGGAACCCTCGTCGGTTTCGGCGCGCCCAGGCGGCGGCGCTCGGTACTTCGATCATCGTCTTCAGACGCGATCCGAACGCGGGAGAGGTAAAATGGAGTGCGGTGCTGTCGCTGTTGTTTCCGGCGTCGCTTGGATTCTTTACTGGAACACACTGGCGGCCGACTTCGCCTACGATGACAGGTAAGCCTTTGATTTTAATCTCTTAACGCCTTATTAACGATCATCGGGGATTATCCCGTCCCTTTTTCAACGCCGGAATTTTGACGCGAAAAACGAACCTCGGTTTGTTGACGGCCAAGCGCGCGTTTCGTCCGCGACGATCTCTTTCGGCGCTGCTGCGACGAGGCTCGGCCCGTCAACTCCGACGATGGATGGCGACCGAAAACACCCGTTCGTTTCCCGCGTTTTCATCGACATTCATCGAACGCGACCTACTTCCGTACGGCTATATCCCCAATTGAGGAGGCGCTTATTTTGAGGAGCGCTTTTTTGGTTCTCGGCCTCGGTCACTTGTTTTGACGTGCCTCGTTTTGTTTACCCGAGTAAACACGCGTTTTGTTCTATTCAAAATTATAGTTACTACGGTATTTTCAATACTTTTTTTGCTGTTAACGAAATTTAAATAATGTTCGGTTGGTTTTACGGTATTAACTCCCCGTATTTAAACGAAATTCAACGTGTAAATATAAATAATCTGTTACCTTTGAGTGTTTAAGAGTTGTAAAAATAGTAAAATGGTAATTTTAAGCCTTTTTAAATAAGTTACAATACAATAGAACTCTTTCGTCACATGGTATGACCACGTTATCTCATTCTGGGTTATAAATAACATTAGAATGTTTATTTTAACGTGTTAAATGTGGAATAATTAAGTGATAGTATCAAACCCTTTTACTTTGTGTATTTGCATATTCTGGGTATCACATTCCCTTTTACTTAATTAAAATTAACTGAAATATTAAATGTGGAATAATTAAGTGATACCTTTTAATTTGTGTATTAAGATATTCTGGGTTTCACATTCCCCTTTACTTAATTAACATTAACTGTCCCATTTACTTAATTAACATTTACTGAAATATTTGAGTGATACCTTTTAATTTGCGTATATACATATTCTGGGGCTCACATTCCCAATTACTTAATTAACATTAACTGAAATAAATAATTGTTTAATCACGTGTGTCTGTAGTTAATTAAATGAGTCGAACGTTCGCATTTTGTAGCATTTTGAAATAAGGGTTACTCGTTCGGAGTTGAAATAAGGGTTACTCGTTCGGAGTTGAAATAAGGGTTACTCGTTCGGAGTTGAAATAAGGGTTACTCGTTCGGAGTTGAAATAAGGGTTACTCGTTCGGAGTTGAAATAAGGGTTACTCGTTCGGAGTTGAAATAAGGGTTACTCGTTCGGAGTTGAAATAAGGGTTACTCGTTCGGAGTTGAAATAAGGGTTACTCGTTCGGAGTTGAAATAAGGGTTACTCGTTCGGACTTTAAATAAGGGTTACTCGTTCGGAATTGAAATAAGGGTTACTCGTTCGGACTTGAAATAAGGGTTACTCGTTCGGACTTGAAATAAGGGTTACTCGTTCGGAGTTGAAATAAGGGTTACTCGTGGCTAACATGAAAATACATCTGATTAATTTGAATAATTAAAACTAAAACTTTTAAAGTTAATTTCACGAAATGTATGGCTAGATGCAATCTCATTACGATTAGCGTTCAAAGCGAAGTTGTCCTTAACAGAAGTAGGCCTAGATTTTCCTTTATTCCCAAATGGAAATAAATTTAAACCGCCTAACAAAAGATTCGGTCTTGACGTCTGTAAAGTTCGGCGCGTTATCTTCAAACTGGCCGCGGAGCAGTCCTTGGAGCTCGGCCGGGGGGACGGGGGTTTCTGGAAGGTGTTGGTCCCATCCAAACACACAGTGTATCTTCTAAAATATAGACTCTTTTTATGTAAGGTTTTTTTCCTATCCAACAGCCGTTTTTTCCCTCTCGAAACTTTCGGCTCCTTTTCGAGTTTGTGTTATGTCAGTCCGAGAAACTCGTCAGTTTTTCCGAGATCGGCAAGCTAGTTATTTCCATTGATAAAGCCGCGAAACACAAGCGAGGTTGTGGGGGGGACATTGCTTCGGGGCGAGGGTAAATGCCTCTTCGCCGCAGAACGCTATTCTTCGCCGCAGATTTATTCAAAGCTGGTTTTCTCATTCTAAGGCCGAACCAAAAGAACTTTCTTTGTTATGGTCAGGTATCGCCGTTGGCCATTTTAATTCCATTAAAAAAATTGGTTTGATTCGGGGTTTCGAGGCGATTTTTGTTGATTTACAGACGGTTTCGGTTCATTCACGAAAACCTTTTTTTCATGTTGGTCAAATTGATGGTTTTTAGCGAAAAATTTGCTCCTATTTATGTAAAATTTGGGGGTTTTAAGCGAAACTTTTGCTCCTAAATTGGATAAATTGGGGGTTTTTAGGGAAAATCTTGCTCTTGATTGGTGAAATTGGTAGTTTTAAGCGAAACGTTTGCTCCTTAATTGGATAAATTGGGGGTTTTTAGGGAAAAACGTGCTCTTGATTGGTGAAATTTGTAGTTTTAAGTGAAGCTTTTGCTCCTAAATTGGGTAAATTGGGGGTTTTTAGGGAAAATTTTGCTCTTGATTGGTGAAATTTCTAGTTTTAAGCGAAACTTTTGCTCCTAAATTGGATAAATTAGGGGTTTTTTAGGGAAAATTTTGCTTCTTAATTCGTTAAATTAATGGTTTTTAGCGAAAAACTTGCTCTTTTATGGTGAAATTTTGGGCGTTAAGCGAAAATGTTCCTCCAAAATGTTTAGTTTTAGCCAAAATCTTGCTTCCGACCTGGTGAAATTGGTGGTTTTTTTAGCTAAATTCTGACTCCTAAATTGGTGGTTTCTATCAATTAAAGTGACTGTGAAGTTGAAACTATCAAGTAGCGCCCGCTTAGCAGACGAAAACCCAACAGTTTGAGTTTCTCCGGTTGGCCGCTACGTGGCGCTAAGTAATCTATAAAGATTAATTACTCTGGCGATTCTAACAAGTAACACCGGCCGTAGCTGATTCCTTCTCTGAACCAAGAAATAATTGTGATAGTTCAGATATCAGATCATCCGCATTTACGTGCGGATAATATCAGATCAATTGGTATTGGTCAAAATGCAAATTAGATGTTTTAAACCCGAAACTAATCTGATTTCATCGATAAACCTCTGTCGGTTTATCGATGAAATCAGATTAGTTGGATGAAGATGAGCAGATTTCAATTGAGTCGCAGTTATCGATTACACTTATCCCGCTATGAAATTCGGTTCCAAATTTTATTCACTGTTTATTTTAATATACTTTCCACTTGTCAATCGCCTAAGTAAAGTAAGTGTTCGGCTAATTGAAACTGCTGAATTGATTTTTATCTGATCAGTTCAAATCGGTTATTTCGGATACATTTTGAGATTATATTGCTGGCGCAATATATAACAGATGAACCTTATCTGACTAACAGATTATAATAATAATCAACTAGGATACCCAAGGCACCACCTTAGGCCTAAGTCATCAAGCGGATTTTAAAGCCTTTAATTCAGATATCTGATAATAACGACCCGAATAACAATAAAACCATTGCAGTCAACTAAAAATGGTTTTATTGTGGTCCCAGAATCCAAAGAGAAGTTAACCGAAGATCTTTAGACGTTCAAACTTCTAGAGCATTATCATAAAAGCTCTAACATAGCAGGGTTGCCGTAGGTCAGGGAAAGGTCAGGAAATTTAAAATCTTGGATATTTATTTTACGATATTTTGTAATTATAACTTATCTCCTTAAATGCACTGGTCATTTTTAAACGTTGTAATAACAACGGTAGAACAAAATATTTGATAACCTAAACCTTCATAACAAAAGGAAGTTGAAGTAAATTCATTTACTTTTGATAAAGCTATGAATACAAAGATATAAACTCAATAATTTTGACCTTATTAAGGTTATACTCATACAAAATTTCTGTAAAATTGGAGTAGTTAACAATAGTCAAGGTAAATTGTTTTTTATCCATAAACAAGTTTTCTTTTAATACCTTTTTAGCAAATACTTATATACTTTATAATTTGGCCAATACATCCTGTTTTAAGTAAACTACACACAAAATAAACTTAGTTTACTAAACCCGGTTATAAACAATTTTTAGTCAACTACAACCAAAATACACTTTGGTTTACTAACCCCGGCTTTAAACAGTTTTTAGTCAACTACAACCAAAGTACACTCTGGTTTACTAAACCCGGATTTTAAGGGTTTTTAGTAAACTTCACGAAAATTATACTTTGGTTTACTTAATCTGGTTTTAAACAGTTTTTAGTAAACTACACTTAAAATCTACTTTGGTTTACTAACCCCGGTTTTAAACAGTTTGTATTAAACTACACTCAAAATACCCTTTGGTTTACTAAACCTGGTTTAGTAAACCATTTTTAGTAAACTACACCCAAATTACACTTCGGTTTACTAAACCAAGTTTTTAACTGTTTTCAGTAAACTACACTCAAAATATACTTTGGTTTATTAACCGCGGTTTTAAACAGTTTGTATTAATCTACACTCAAAATACCCTTTGGTTTACTAAACCAAGATTTTAAATGTTTTCAGTAAACTACACTTAAAATACCCTTTGTTTAACTGAACCCGATTTTTAAACTGTTTTTAGTTAACTACACGCAAAATACCATTTGATTAAATAAACCCGATTTTTGAGGCCTCTCCTGAAAAGGGTACAAGCGACTTGTCTGATAAATTGAAAAATCAGCGAACTTTCGTTTGGGTGCGTCGGATCTTCGAGGCGCCTTGGGCGATCTTTTGGCCAAATATCTCCTCTGTTTTCGGGGCTGTTGTATTGACAAGTGTTCGTCAGTATTTTGAGTGGCAGTCATGGAAACGGGTCATGAAACAAGTTGTCCGCGTTGACCCCCCCCCCTCTTTCACTCTCACGGCACCCCCGAAATACTTACCCCTGAATTTACACCCTCCCATATTTGCTATTTTCTTTAATTTGTATGCAGCTTTCTATTTAGATTTGCAATGTTTAGAGCTTTTAAAGAACGTATTTGAAGAACAGTTCACGAAGAAAATCGTATTGTTAATGTTAGAATATATTTGGTTAGAATGTACTAATAGAATGTATTTGGTTAGAATGTACTAATAGGATGTATTTGGTTAGAATGTTCTAATATAATATATTTCGTTAGAATGTACTAATAGAATGTATTTGGTTAGAATGTTCTAATATAATATATTTCGTTAGAATGTACTAATAGAATGTATTTGGTTAGAATGTACTAATAGAATGTATTTGGTTAGAATGTACTAATAGAATGTATTTGGTTAGAATGTTCTAATATAATATATTTCGTTAGAATGTACTAATAGAATGTATTTGGTTAGAATGTACTAATAGAATGTATTTTGTTAGAATGTACTAATAGAATGTATTTGGTTAGAATGTTCTAATAGAATGTATTTGGTTAGAATGTTCTAATAGAATGTATTTGGTTAGAATGTTCTAATAGAATGTATTTGGTTAGAATGTTCTAATAGAATGTATTTGGTTAGAATGTTCTAATAGAATGTTCTACTAGAATGTATTTGGTTAGAATGTACTAATAGAATGTATTTGGTTAGAATGTACTAATAGAATGTATTTGGTTAGAATGTTCTACTAGAATGTATTTGGTTAGAATGTTCTACTAGAATGTATTTGGTTAGAATGTTCTAATAGAATGTATTTGGTAAGAATATTCTACTAGAATGTATTTGGTAAGAATGTTCTAATAGAATATATTTGGTAAGAATGTTCTAATAGAATATATTTGGTAAGAATGTTCTAATAGAATATATTTGGTAAGAATGTTCTAATAGAATATATTTGGTAAGAATGTTCTAATAGAATATATTTGGTAAGAATGTTCTAATAGAATATATTTGGTAAGAATGTTCTAATAGAATATATTTGGTAAGAATGTTCTAATAGAATATATTTGGTAAGAATGTTCTAATAGAATATATTTGGTTAGAATGTTCTAATAGAATATATTTGGTTAGAATGTTCTAATAGAATATATTTGGTTAGAATGTTCTAATAGAATATATTTGGTAAGAATGTTCTAATAGAATATATTTGATTAGAATGTTCTAAAAGAATATATTTGATTAGAATGAGTATAATAAACAATTAAAATAATTACTTAATAAAACTTCAACAGATGTTGTGAGAAGTGAATGTTTTAGATTTTATCGGTTGAGATTTCCATATTGTTGTTTTTAACAAAGGTTGATGCCGTCATAGAGAGGCTGATGACGTGTCGTATCGCGATTTAAATGAAATTAATTTGAATTGGCGATGTCGAATCACAAATTAGGATTTAACGCTGATAAATATCAGCTGATCCTCCCCTTGAGAATGCAAAGCCATTAATGTCGACATCATTTGATTATCCCCCGTAGATTTCCCATATTGGCCGTTATTTGAAAATCACCAGTGGGAATTGTGGCACTGTATAAATTTGTATCATAGTTTAAGGAGATATTAGGTACACTTTTTGTCCGAAACTAAATTAACAGTTAACCTGTCATACCAATTGAGAAATTCCAAAATCGACTTTAAGGCAGATGGTCTATTTACTCTCGCGTTTAAGTTGACCAATCAAGCTAAAAGTGCCCACTGATTAAGAGGATCAGGTTAAAACAATGTAAAATAACATTTGATTAAAATTAAAATGTTATTTTATACATAATATATTAAGAGCTAAACTTAATAAAAATATTAAGTACATAACAATAAAACAAATTGTTACCCAAAAAAATTGTTATTACGGAAATAATTTCAAATTGAAAATGATTCCTAATTTTTTTGCGATAGTATTCTACTTCCAAAAACGACAAAATTAAGGCAAATACGAAATATGTTTTCCATTTAAAATTACGTTTTACACTTGGGCAAAACTGAATTTTATTTTTAATAATTAAAAATGTTTCGACCCTGTTCAAGCTTGTAGTTAAAACAAATGTAACTTTTTTAAGTTTGATTTATCTGAAATCTCAATATGGAAGATTTCACGGCGTGCTTTTTTCCGAAATAAAAAGTCGCTGTCGCCTTAAAATAAATTTTAATTATAGGCTGAAAACTGGCGCAACATCATACTGTCATGTATGATCGATTTTTGCTCCCGACTAAAAGAAAAAGCGTTCTTTTTCAGAGGTTTTGTTCGTTTTATAATCTATTCTTCAGTCCCATATATAGACATTTTAGGGCGATATAAGATCTTTAAATCCTGGGCCATGTAAGATCTTTAAATCTATAGCCATGTTAGATCTTTAAATCCTGGGCCATGTTAGATCTTTAAATCCTAGGCCATGTTAGATCTTTAAATCCTAGGCCATGTTAGATCTTTAAATCCTAGGCCATGTTAGATCTTTAAATCCTGGGCCACGTAAGATCTTTAAATCTAGGGCCATGACAGATCTTTAAATCCTGGGCCACGTAAGATGGCTTTCAATCAAATATAAATATTTCAAAAATGTCTAGAAATATTAACTTCTCCGAAAACCTGTAAATTAAGCTTTTTCAAACCTGTTTTTATTTATATTCTAAAATCTGAAAATCGATTTTAAAAACATTAAAATCCCGCTTAGTTTTTCGGAATGTTTATTTTAAGTATCGATAATCGACAAAACAAATGTCGATCGTCTGATTCTATTATGGCAATAGTCATTATAATTGCATTTATGGCAACGTCTTGTATAAATAAATACGTTTCATTGGCGATATATTTTTGTTTGCATTAAGAAAGTCTGTAGTTTCGTGTACCTTTAATTAAACCTAGAGAGAGCTCTAGCAAACAACTAACTCTCAAATAACTGGCTCGCGTGTATACAGCCTTGGAAAAATCCTTTATTAAATATCGACCGCTGTACTCCCAGCAAAAATTGCCTCTTTGTAAAACTGGCAAGAATCCTAATGCTAAAAATGAACTATTCTGTATTAATATCATATACATTGTGTAGCAGGGTTCATACAAAACTGGAAATTCTGGAAATATATTGAAATTTGACTGTCAGGAAATTCCCATTTTGAGGTTAATCGGGAAGAAATATGGAAAACCTGGAAATATCAAGGAATTGTATTGTCGATAGGAAAGTCAGTGAAATATCCGGGAAATAACCATTTTGAGGGAAATCAGGAACAAATGTGGAACACCTGAAAATATCAAGGAATTATTGTCGGCAGAAAAATAAGGAAATATCCGGGAAATTACCATTTTGAGAGAAATCGGGAAAAAATGTGGAAAACCTGGAAATATCATTGAATTACATTGTCGACAGAAAAATAAGGGAAATATCAGGGAAATTCCCATTTTGAGGGAAATCAGGAAAAAATGTGGAACACCTGAAAATATCAAGGAATTATTGTCGGCAGAAAAATAAGGAAATATCCGGGAAATTATCATTTTGAGGGAAATCGGGAACAAATGTGGAAAACCTGGAAATATCATTGAATTACATTGTCGACAGAAAAGTCAGGGAAATATCAGGGAAATTCCCATTTTGAGGGAAATCAGGGACAAATGTGGAAAACCTGGAAATATCAGGGAAATACATTGTCGACAGAAAAGTCAGGGAAATATCAGGGAAATTCCATTTTGAGGGAAATCGGGCACAAATATGGAAAACGTAGGAATATCAGGGAAATACATTGTCGACAGATAAAATATCACGGAATTTGCAGTCAAGAGTACAAATTTACTTAAATAAGTTTTTCGTATTTTAGATTTGACTTTATTTATTACACATGTATTGTGAAAAGCTTGCTTAATTTAACTAGTGTAACTCTCCGTGCATTGCTAAGTGTTTGCTATATAATAAGATAAAACCTTAATTTTCATTGAGGTGAACTTAAAACATTGGGTGTTTTGCGCCGGCAAATATCAGTGGAAAAATAGATTTTGCCCTGTATAAATAATAGTGTTGTAAGTCGGAAAATTTCCCGCTCGGAAAGTTTTCCGGAAAATTACCGAGGCCTTTTTTCTGGAATATTTTCCGTATTTTTCCGAATAATATTAAAAACGTTTTCATTCCATGATTTGTCTAATATATTGTTTGCAAATTTAAATAAAGCGGCATTTTCACCTCATTTTTTCTAATCTAAAAGTAAAACTAAACCTATAGACTAGTTTAAACTGGTTGAAATGTAACACTATTAATGTTTTGTAGTATTTTTACTGATATTAGTCATTTTAAATCGATAAAAAGTTTAAAACATTAAAAACCCTTGAAAAGTAATTTATGTTTCAATTTTTTATTTTTCCGATTTGCGGAAAATTTTCCGGAAACTTTTCTGGAAATTTTTCCGCATTTTATTTTTCCGGAAAATTAACAACCCTAATAAATAATACATAAAACAAGCTATTTTTAGCGTAATATTTTCGAACAAATTAACTGACGCTGTTTTATGATGTAATTATGAAGGGAACACTTACGGATATCGACCCGCCAGACCTCGCGTGATTTGACCATTTTGAACTACATTTTCAAGTGTATATGTCGTGTTATTGATCCGAAATTGATCTGTTTTACTTAATTAAAGGGGTTTTATTCGGTGCTACAAAATTCAGACATTATGGCTTGGGCTAATGACGGCTTGGCACGAGTACGGTTTTCACCACGTGCTCCTCAATCTAGTAACGAATTAAATTGAATTTTCATTGCGTGTGACGTCATTTTCTCCATAGTGACATTTGTACTTATAAATGGTCTATTATTTGGGTATAAAAGAAAATTTTAATTTGCGTTATAAACATTTGAACAGAATTTAGAAAATACTTCTTTAATTTTCAAGTAAATTCAGTGAAATTTCAAAAATTAAATTTCCTTAAATTTCTAAGACCATATTGCTTAAACGGGCGTAATTTTAAAATTCAAACTGATAATTTTGAGTCTAAATCAATTTAGTAACCTCATTTTTTTTCTGGTTTGTTAACTCTCAAATATGATATTTTTGATATACTTGAAGTAACTCACTTCGAAATATCAAATATTTTATTGTAAATTAATTTAGTAACTTCGGAATATGAATTCTTTTATTTTAATTCATATTTTGAAGATAATCAATTTATTTACAATAATTTATTGACTTCGGAATATGAATTATTTTACTGTAAATAATTTATTAACTTCGAAATATGAATTATTTTACTGTAAATAATTTATTGACTTCGAAATAGGAATTATTTTACTGTAAATAATTTATTAACTTCGAAATATGAATTATTTTACTGTAAATGAATTATTAACTTCGAAATATGAATTATTTTACTAAAATAATTTATTAACTTCGAAATATGAATTATTTTACTGTAAATAATTTATTAACTTCGGAATATGAATTATTTTACTGTAAATAATTTATTAACTTCGGAATATGAATTATTTATTGTAAATAATTTATTAACTTCAAAATAATAGTTTTTGGATATAAATTAATTTAATTTATAATAAATGTAGACAAATCTGAACATAATTTTCTACGCTTGATAATGACGTACTCCTTGTTTAAAAAAAATATGTTTCGAAGACTTTCCGGAACAGGGGGTAATTTTCCCAAATCATATCTAACCAATTTACCCGAGTATTTACGATAAGTCTAAAAAAAATTTGCAGGGTTACCGCTTTGCATAAAACAGGGAGGTTTTCGTTATGGTAAAATACTTCGAAGTATCAGCGGTTATTTTTTTAAAGTAGTTTTGAAGAAAAAAATGGCATAGAATTAATGGTTGACGCCAGCGTTGGAAGCTGTTCATTGTTAGTGGCTTCGAGGCCAAAGTCTTCGAAATTGACCTTCACCCTCAAAAAAGGCACTCTAGGTACCACCGTTCTCGGACTCGAATCTCGGTAGCCAAGGGGAAATCTCCGGCGTGTCCGCCGCATTGCCACGTTCACCCGGCAAGGACTCAAAGTCCCGCGTGGGGTGTCGCCAACCGGCCGTCAACTTAACCTGGCGTCGATATGGCGTTATTTTAAAATTCACCTCTACGGGAGAAAACGTTTCTTTCAATCGAGGTTTGCAATACGCGCCAATCTACGGCGTAGGGATACCCCGCGTGATTTAACGTAGGAACGAAGTAGTCGAGGCGAAAGACGCGACTGACGTATAGACTGAATATTCAGGCGTAGGGGGCAATTATTTGGCCATCAAAACAGCGGCCGACAGTCTGGAGCGGCGTTTTTATCTTCGGCGCGAGCTGAGTGTTGGAGACCACCGCCCCGGGGTCCTGTTTCGGTGCCTTGGAAGCGCTTATTAGGGCAGAAGGACCGTGGTCCTCCGCTGCCCGTCTTGCCGCTAAACGGGGCTGAAGACGCTACTCGCGAGTCGCTCATTCCTACATAAAATCTGGCTATTGCTTTTTCGAAATCAACCGCAAAACCACAAAAATATCACTAAAATTAAGAATTCTTTCATATTGCGAAAATTTTAAGGCTAAAAGTCCGCGATCATATTTATTCTGTAAACGTTTCAAAATTACATTTGTTAAAATCCGTTTATATTAAACAATTTCGTTTCAATAGAAATTGTTTTTTTAATCACAAATTAAAAATTCATAAATCACAAAATACTACGGAAGAAAAATATAAATTTGACAAATTTTAAAATAAAACTATTCGCTAAATTCGGATCGCTTTTAAAATTAATAGTTAAAAAACTAATTAGATGTAACGAAATATTTCCAAATGTTACAAAACTTACAAAACTCTGCTAAAAATGGGAAATCTTGTGGAAATCTAAAAACTGATTTATTTTATTTTGTTTGTGAGAAGGGAAAAGCAGTCAGCCCCGAACTGGGGAGGGGATGATGCCCTCGCTAATGGCTCTTCCCCCTGACCTCTATATGACCTCTGGAATTAGGGGGGTGCTGTTGACCGAACGCGGTTTGAATTTGTCAAGAGATCGAACTGGATAGTGATTTATTTATGAAAAAAAATGTGGTTCGATTGATCGAAATATGCTTTCAAGATGGGTGAACTGCATTTGATCTAGTAGTAAAATTATTTTATTGACGGAATTAAGGTTTCAATTGATAGAACTGCATTTGATCTAGCAGTAAAACTATTTGATGGAATTAGGGTTTCAACTAATAGAACTGCATTTTATCTAGCAGTAAAACTATTTGATGGAATTAGGGTTTCAGTTGATAGAACTGCATTTTATCTAGCAGTAAAACTATTTGATGGAATTAGGGTTTCAGTTGATAGAACTGCATTTTATCTAGCAGTAAAACTATTTGATGGAATTAGGGTTTCAGTTGATAGAACTGCATTTTATCTAGCAGTAAAACTTTTTGATGGAATAAGGGTTTCAACTGTTAGAACTGCATTTTATCTAGCAGTAAAACTATTTGATGGAATTAGGGTTTCAACTAATAGAACTGCATTTAAATTATTTTAATTTAAATTAAATAATTTAAATAAATTTATTAATAAAATTAATAGTCATTAGTTAAATTATTTAATTTTAATTAAATTAAATAAATAAATCAAGATAATACTAGTCATATTATTTAATTCTATATTAATTTTAAATTAAATAATTTAAATGAACAGACGTTAATTTAATTATTTAAATTTAAATTAAATAATTTAAATAAACAGAAGTTAATTTAATTATTTAAATTTAAATTAAATAATTTAAATTAACAGAAGTTAATTTAATTATTTAAATTTAAATTAAATAATTTAAATTAACAGAAGTTATTTTAATTATTTAAATTTAAGTTAAATAATTTAAATTAATAGTAATTATTTAATTTTATTCATTTTAATAAAATAAATTAAATAAATAAATAATTAAAATTAATAGTAGTAATTTAAATTATTTTAATTAAATTAAATTAAAAATTAAAAATAAAAGCAGTTATTTAAATTATTTTAATTTCATTTTAGTTATTTTCTTTTTAATTATCAACATATTGGCGTAAGTTTTAGATATAACGGTTTTAAGGCATTGTTACTAAGAAAAGAAAAATCCAGTGGCTAAAAAGGTAAAAATAAACGTGGTTGACTTTGTTGCCTTTTCGCGTCTCTCTCTCGGGGCGCTTTGTAAATGAATGTCGGGCCAAGGTGTCTTCTGGAGCATTCTTCATCGCAGTTGAAGGCTCTGCCGGTAATTATCATGTCTAACGGGTCCCCCTTCTCGCTCGGCTCGTCTTGTTGGCTCTCGGGGGACAACGCGTCGGCCCGTTTCAAATTAAATTTGTTCAAAGTTCACTTTTAATTTTACGCTCCAAATTAAGGTCAAATTGGGTTTAAACGCGTGTCACCCCATCTGGGGACTAAATTAGACACCCAAGAATATTATATCGGCTAAGTTGGATGTTTACGCGTTGCTTTTTCGTTTTCACAGATTGAATTAAAAGAACGTTGACGTTATTGACGGGGAAATTTGATATTTCAAGGTCAATTCGTTGCTAGCTTGAGTAAAGGTGGACTTGTTATGAAATTAGAGCTGGTGTCAAAAATTCAATCTTCATTATTTAAAAAAAATACCAAAATAACGGGGTGTTTTTTGTAAAATCTGGAAATTTAAATAAGATAAAAATGGAAATCCCAAGAACTTATTTTTAAACGTGGCTGCTCAGGTCAGGGAAATCAGGGATATCAGGGATTTTGTGGAAGGTCGAAGAATTAAAATTTATCCTGAATATTGAAATATTTTTTCAGTTAAAACTAACACTTTCATATTGAAATAGAAAAATTTAATTTATTTATATTTTATCAGAATTTAAAGTTGAAATGTTCGTTGAAAATATCTAGATAAAACGTGAAGGAAAATTGGGCGAAATAGGGGAATTTGAAAATGATATTATTCTGGAAACCCTGTAAATCTTAATATTAATCGCAAATGCAGTTCGATAAATCCACGAATATATCCAAATAAAACCCTTTTTTCTTTTAGCTAAGATGTTGTTGTTTTTTGTCACTAGAGGCGAGTGTGTTTTGTAAGGGGGGAAGAGGGGGCAAAACAGTTCCCCGTCCCCCTTTTCGTAATGTTATTCCGTTAGGTCCACGGGCTCCCTTCACTCAGAGGAAAACCGGCAATAATGTTCTGACATAACGGGTTTTCAGGGTGCGGTCGCTCGCGTCTGCTTTTTCGACCACTGTACAAGAGATTAAGCAAGTACGATAAATCGTGTGAGAATAAAGCTTAGATGGTGGACAATGTCTCGGCATTTTAAGATTGGGACCCATCAGACCCGTATGACTACGATTCAGACCCGTATGACTACGATTCAGACCCGTATGACTACGATTCAGACCCGTATGACTACGATTCAGACCCGTATGACTACGATTCAGACCCGTATGACTACGATTCAGACCCGTATGACTACGATTCAGACCCGTATGACTACGATTCAGACCCGTATGACTACGATTCAGACCCGTATGACTACGATTCAGACCCGTATGACTACGATTCAGACCCGTATGACTACGATTCAGACCCGTATGACTACGATTCAGACCCGTATGACTACGATTCAGACCCGTATGACTACGATTCAGACCCGTATGACTACGATTCAGACCCGTATGACTACGATTCAGACCCGTATGACTACGATTCAGACCCGTATGACTACGATTCAGACCCGTATGACTACGATTCAGACCCGTATGACTACGATTCAGACCCGTATGACTACGATTCAGACCCGTATGACTACGTTTCAGACCCGTATGACTACGTTTCAGACCCGTATGACTACGTTTCAGACCCATTAGACTACGTTTCAGACCCATTAGACTACGTTTCAGAGCCATTAGACTATACGATTCAGAGCCATTAGACTATACGATTCAGAGCCATTAGACTATACGATTCAGAGCCATTAGACTATACGATTCAGAGCCATTAGACTATACGATTCAGAGCCATTAGACTATACGATTCAGAGCCATTAGACTATACGATTCAGAGCCATTAGACTATACGATTCAGAGCCATTAGACTATACGATTCAGAGCCATTAGACTATACGATTCAGAGCCATTAGACTATACGATTCAGAGCCATTAGACTATACGATTCAGAGCCATTAGACTATACGATTCAGAGCCATTAGACTATACGATTCAGAGCCATCGGACTCATTAGACTACGATTCAGACCGATCGGATTACGATTACGATCAATATAGAGATTAACCAGCCGATGGAAAGCTTTGCGCAAGTTTCTGCAGAGCCGCGCTTTCAATGTCACGCGTTTGCGAGGCTTCGCTTAACTTCTCTTCGGTGTAAAATGTTTGATGGGATGATGCCCCGGATTTGGTTTGGTTCCCGGCGTGCGCGTGCTGCCGTCCGTATACGCGCGAAGAGGGGAGTGACAGCTCGGCCCAGCTCAGGCCTCCGCTGTTTAACGTTTTTCCTCCGACGTGGGCTCCGGCGAAACTATTCTATTCTTTTATACTGTTGCATAAAGAGGGTCTTTTAAACCTTACGAAAATTAATTATATATTTAAGAAAATGATATGAAATGCAAAGGAAAATCCAAATATTTTGTTTGCCAAAATTATTTAAAATACCAAGGAAAAAATCAAGGAAAACTGTTTAAATTAAACAAATTACCAAAACTATATAAACCACCAAGGAAAAATAAGGGACATTTGTTTCCCAAAATTTTGAGAAATACCAATTAAAAATCAGGGAAATTTGTTTACCAAACTTTTGAGAAATACCAAGGGAAAATCAGGGAAATTTGTTTACCAAAATTATATGAGAAATACCAAGGAAAATTGAGGGAAATTTGTTTACCAAATTTATGTGAAATACCAAGGAAAAATGGCATGGAAATATCAGGGAAATTTGTTTAACAATTTTATTTAAAAACTAAGCAAAAATTGGGGAAATGTTTTTAGAAAAATATCAAAATCCAGGGCCAATCATGGAAGTGCATTTACAAAAAAAAAATTAAAATACGAAGTTAAAAATCAATATCAGGAAAACAGTTTTCCATCCGTAAGTTCATAAATTTCTAGAGTGTGAAATGAGTTTATTCCATAACTCCTTCTTGTTCCTTTATACTTTTCGCACTCTATTTCGGCGGACATAAAAAAATTGCATACTCTCTCGATCTGCCTCCTACACGTAGACGTACGCGTCGCCTTCGGACGGCTGTGCAGATGCACGCGGCGACGGTCTCGCGCAACTATGATCTTTCGCTAAACAAAGGGGGGGATGGGGGTTCTACTGGATGGAGAGGGCAGCTTCCCCGCTTGTCACGCAACCCCTCTCCCGTATCGATTGGTGCTTCCCCTCAATACTCCGCTGCCTCGACTCTCCCCTCTTTGCAGTTGCCACACTGTCCTACGGCAAAACCTTTGGAAACGCCATTGCTGAAAAGTTTTAATTCATTCTACGAAGAAATTCAATTAAAACAATTCCGAAAAAATATAACAATTCCCAAATTTATTCATAAGCAATTTAATATATTGAAGAATTAATTTCATTTTAGGTTAATCGATATGAAATTCCGTTTGAAATCAATAAATTTAAGTTTTCTGTTGAATCCCTAAAGGTTGCTACGCGTGTTATAATAATCCATTTTAGAAATGTCTATTTCATAAATTTCAGAGCGATAAATAAATATTTAATGTAGACTATTATTTTTAAGCTTAGCGTAATTTTAGTATTATGCTCCTAACCAATCATCAAATGTACCTCAACGTGGTAAACTCGGCATTACCCGTTCTATACTTACCCTGGACTTCCCAAACGAATTTTTCAGGTATTCCTCACTTGTAGGACTAAAAATAAATTATTACAACTGTTGTTAAATCTTATCTATGTTAATTAATAAATTATCACTTTGAAATATAACTCGAGAACGGTATCTTCCAAAATTATATCAGGTATACTTAGAAATTCAACCCTAAACTGGCCAAATTCGAAATTTAGTGAAAATTCGTGCTAGTATCGTTTCGTCAAATGTACTAGATATTTTGCCTTTCTTAACCCGCAACTGAGTAAAGGGTGAAGATAATTTCGTAACTGTTAGCATTCAGTGCAGTTTCAACCAAGGTTAAGAAATTTTATAAACCATGCATTGCATTGTTATTTTACGCCTTAGTTTAAATGGGTGTAAATAAGGTAAATTAATATCGAACTATCTCGAAACAGCACTTTTGTCACTTAAAAGGTTTTCCCCCGCGAGACACAGGGCCTTGTCTTCGGTGCCAGGCTTCTTTCGATGTTGCTGCGCTGAGTAAAATAACTTCATGGAAGAGGAGTGACCCCTGAAATGTCGTCTTCCCGGTTCAGTCTTGGAGCAACGCGCGGGAAGTTTCTACAAGGAGGAAATAACAGCATCATTCACCTCTATAGTGTATTTCCGGTTCAGGGGTCGTTGCAAATCCGCTCTTTGTTAATTAGACAAAATTTAATGACATTATTTGCATTTTAATTTTTAGTGCTGTTAAAATTTGTGCGTGCTACCATAAGCGTATAAATTATCTTTTACGTAAGGGTCTTAGTTACCTATCTTCGGCGTGTCTAATCTTTACCAAGAGACAATTCTAGGATGAACACACATTTCTATTTAACCCCGATTTCTATATGTAACCCCGATTTCTATGGAATTGTAACTCCGATTTCTATAGAATTGTAACTCCGATTTCTATAGAATTGTAACTCCGATTTCTATAGAATTGTAACTCCGATTTCTATAGAATTGTAACTCCGATTTCTATAGAATTGTAACTCCGATTTCTATAGAATTGTAACTCCGATTTCTATAGAATTGTAACTCCGATTTCTATAGAATTGTAACTCCGATTTCTATAGAATTGTAACTCCGATTGCTATAGAATTGTAACTCCGATTGCTATAGAATTGTAACTCCGATTGCTATAGAATTGTAACTCCGATTGCTATAGAATTGTAACTCCGATTGCTATAGAATTGTAACTCCGATTGCTATAGAATTGTAACTCCGATTGCTATAGAATTGTAACTCCGATTTCTATAGAATTGTAACTCCGATTGCTATAGAATTGTAACTCCGATTGCTATAGAATTGTAACTCCGATTGCTATAGAATTGTAACTCCGATTGCTATAGAATTGTAACTCCGATTTCTATAGAATTGTAACTCCGATTTCTATAGAATTGTAACTCCGATTTCTATAGAATTGTAACTCCGATTTCTATAGAATTGTAACTCCGATTTCTATAGAATTGTAACTCCGATTTCTATAGAATTGTAACTCCGATTTCTATAGAATTGTAACTCCGATTTCTATAGAATTGTAACTCCGATTTCTATAGAATTGTAACTCCGATTTCTATAGAATTGTAACTCCGATTTCTATAGAATTGTAACTCCGATTTCTATAGAATTGTAACTCCGATTTCTATAGAATTGTAACTCCGATTTCTATAGAATTGTAACTCCGATTTCTATAGAATTGTAACTCCGATTTCTATAGAATTGTAACTCCGATTTCTATAGAATTGTAACTCCGATTTCTATAGAATTGTAACTCCGATTTCTATAGAATTGTAACTCCGATTTCTATAGAATTGTAACTCCGATTTCTATAGAATTGTAACTCCGATTTCTATAGAATTGTAACTCCGATTTCTATAGAATTGTAACTCCGATTTCTATAGAATTGTAACTCCGATTTCTATAGAATTGTAACTCCGATTTCTATAGAATTGTAACTCCGATTTCTATAGAATTGTAACTCCGATTTCTATAGAATTGTAACTCCGATTTCTATAGAATTGTAACTCCGATTTCTATAGAATTGTAACTCCGATTTCTATAGAATTGTAACTCCGATTTCTATAGAATTGTAACTCCGATTTCTATAGAATTGTAACTCCGATTTCTATAGAATTGTAACTCCGATTTCTATAGAATTGTAACTCCGATTTCTATAGAATTGTAACTCCGATTTCTATAGAATTGTAACTCCGATTTCTATAGAATTGTAACTCCGATTTCTATAGAATTGTAACTCCGATTTCTATAGAATTGTAACTCCGATTTCTATAGAATTGTAACTCCGATTTCTATAGAATTGTAACTCCGATTTCTATAGAATTGTAACTCCGATTTCTATAGAATTGTAACTCCGATTTCTATAGAATTGTAACTCCGATTTCTATAGAATTGTAACTCCGATTTCTATAGAATTGTAACTCCGATTTCTATAGAATTGTAACTCCGATTTCTATAGAATTGTAACTCCGATTTCTATAGAATTGTAACTCCGATTTCTATAGAATTGTAACTCCGATTTCTATAGAATTGTAACTCCGATTTCTATAGAATTGTAACTCCGATTTCTATAGAATTGTAACTCCGATTTCTATAGAATTGTAACTCCGATTTCTATAGAATTGTAACTCCGATTTCTATAGAATTGTAACTCCGATTTCTATAGAATTGTAACTCCGATTTCTATAGAATTGTAACTCCGATTTCTATAGAATTGTAACTCCGATTTCTATAGAATTGTAACTCCGATTTCTATAGAATTGTAACTCCGATTTCTATAGAATTGTAACTCCGATTTCTATAGAATTGTAACTCCGATTTCTATAGAATTGTAACTCCGATTTCTATAGAATTGTAACTCCGATTTCTATAGAATTGTAACTCCGATTTCTATAGAATTGTAACTCCGATTTCTATAGAATTGTAACTCCGATTTCTATAGAATTGTAACTCCGATTTCTATAGAATTGTAACTCCGATTTCTATAGAATTGTAACTCCGATTTCTATAGAATTGTAACTCCGATTTCTATAGAATTGTAACTCCGATTTCTATAGAATTGTAACTCCGATTTCTATAGAATTGTAACTCCGATTTCTATAGAATTGTAACTCCGATTTCTATAGAATTGTAACTCCGATTTCTATAGATCTGAGCGTTAATGCGGATAATCAGATATCTCCACGTTATTTATTATATCTGTCCAGATAATCTGAGAGTTAGTTGCAAGCACTTATTGAAATGTGATTTTGAAAATCCTTAAACTGCACCTCCAGTCTTAGTGAGCGGCCCCTGGCGGTATTTGCCGGAGGGGTCTCTCTGAATTTCATATCGGTGAATCGTCAATTTTTTTATTGGATCTTCGGAAGAGGCAGATTTTCCTTCCACTCCTCCGAAGACCGTTACGGCTAGGCTGCAGCGATATAGGCGCCGGCGAACCCATCTCCTTCGTAATCTCTATCCCATTTTAAATATTACACGCGGAAAAATGGTGAATATATCCATTTTTTATATCTTCCGCGGGTCCCGGCGCACTTGATAAAAAATGTATTTTTAAATATTTTAAAAATTGGCTCTACGTTGAGCTTGGTTTAACTAAGATGTTAGCGAGTGGTAATGCGAGTTTATAAATAACGAATAGTGGATAAAGCGAAACAATATGATTGCGTTGTGGTTTTAAAGCCTTAGACGTACCCGTTCGCAACGGAGAGTGTATAAATAGGTGGGGTGGCGGAGTGGTTGGCCCTTCCGCCTCGCAGCAAGAGGAGCCGGGTTCGATCCCAGCTTGTAGCACTGGGCAAAAACTCGGAACTACTCCTTCCGCGTTGAGTTTGCAAGTTCTCTCCTCACTGGTTTAAGGGGTTTTCCCCAAGTTCTTCGGTTTCCACTTTCTACAAAAACTTGTTGAGGTTAACGGTACTAGTGAGTGTAGGGAGCTGTTGGCTCGATCTCGTGGCATGCAGGGCTTGTCACCACCCTCCTACGCATTGTAACCCGACCACCTGTTTCAAGGCATAATAAGTCGCTAGATGACTTGGGCCTAAGGTGCTGCCTTGGGTATTAGGCTAGCTGATTATTATTATCTATTTTGTACCGCTAGGGCATTTCCCCAGCGCTTCTAAATATTTAAACAATTTATTTGGGCTTTATTTTTTCTGTGCAGCCTGTGTGAAATATTGAAGCTATTTAATATCAGAATGCGTTTCAATATTTACAGAAAGTAATGCTTCGAACGGCCAACTGATATAGTTATTTAGATCATAATTTGCAGGTATTTGTATCTCATTCCTTATCAACGAAAAAATCTCCCCCTAGCGAGGCGCTGTCAAAGGCTAAATAATAAAATAAAAATAAAATGTCATACTTATGTAACAATATTATTCACTTATGGTTGAACAGATATCTGACTAATATAAGCTTCGTATCAAAATGAGCAGTAATATTTCGAACTTAATTTGATCGTGGTATATCAATAACTGTGTCGGTTAGCTATAATCGGGTCGACAGTCTACAACATAGTAGAAAATTTGCAACGATGTGGCCTGTGTTTGTTGCCATGGTAACGCGTTAAGTGCTTCTTTCGTAGGATCTTGTGGCGTTTTGACTCGTGGTTTGTCACGTTAAATAATTTCAAGACGGGGCTAAGCTACGACGTAAGCATCCCATATGGATTTGGCAGCATGACGTCACGCCGTACCTTACGCTATGACTGCCTTGCTGGTATTTTTTCAATTAGAAAACGAATGGGTGACGTATTATATACCAGGGTTGCCACATGTCAGGGAAATCCGGGACTTTAAATAGGGCCTAAAATGTCAGGTAATTTTGAAGGCGTAGGTTTCCTTCTGCCTGTTTTCCTTTAAGTTTACTTCCCGCCGCGCAAATATCCTGGTGGTAAGCCAACGTGTTGTGCGGTTGGCCTACCAACAGGATATTTGCGCGACGGGAAGTAAACTTAAAGGAAACCAGGCAAAAGAAAACCTACGCCTTTAAGAATTTGTTAAACGACAGTAAAAAGTCAAGGAATTAAATTTTCTCTTGACACTTTTTGAAGGTAATTTTACTCTAGATATTTTACTCTAGACATATTCAATGATTATGATTGAAAGTTTGGCTAATTTCTTCAACCTTTTTACTGAAATACAAGTCGATTTAACTTTATTAACTTTAATAAAATAAAATGTTAAATAAATTTTGGCCTTAAAAACGTCAGGGAATCTGAAAATTTTGTGGCAACCCTGTATACGTCATGCTTGCAAGTCCCCTATACGACAATCCACCTTGTAGCAGGATGGGAAATTGTTATTTTCCATTACCATTTAGACTGTTCGATTAACTTTTATCCATGGATAAAATAAGTTCGGCGATATTTAAATAATATTTATTTAAATAACCAATATTTGAATATAAATTGTAAAATGTTTAAATAATCGAAAGTGGATCAGCCTATTATTTAAACAAAACAAACAATTATTTAAATAAATACCATTTTAATTCAAATAAATGCTTGGTTGCGTAAAAACATAATTAAATAAGTTAAAATTATATTCTTCTTACCAACTTTTGTTAAATAAATCGGAAATTTTGTGGATAACGAATAAACAATTCCGAGCACTAAGCTGGACTAAGTTTTATATTTCCTTTTTAAAATTTGAAATAAACAGGTCAGCGAAAATGTCTAAAAATGGGTCAGTCAAAACGTATAATATAAGGGGCAATCCTGTAAAAGTTAGATGAAAATTGGTGAATACAAACTCAATATTTACTAATCTTTTGTCTCCTCTTTACGCTGCTAATAAATTAGCTTCGTTAAAAGGTGGTAAACAGGCGAATTCTCTACTATTAAAGCGCTTTAAAAAGGTGACGCTCCGTAGCCAAACCCACTCGTCGAGATTCTATAGAGCACGCTAGTCCCCTGCAAAGTCGGCATCCCCGGAGAGCAGAGCCGAGAGAGAGGGGGGAGAAAAGTTGTGTATTTTCTCCTCCCCCCCCGTGGCCATCCGCGTTTTGTAAACTTTCAAACAAACTGTACTTTACTTCTGCGCGAGCGATTTCGTCTCTCGCAGCGCCCTCTGCTGTCAATAACGCGTCGCTGGTAAAGCAGACCCCTTTATGCGGGGAGGGGGAGGGAAACCCCCCCCATCGTCCTATTGTTAAGGAAGTTGCAGTGGCTCGCATTGTTGACTGGGTCCCCGGCGAAAAAGCAAACACAGGCAATTTCCGCGCCGTTGGCTGAAGGGTCGGAAATAACAAACACTTTTAAACCCCGAAGAATTTTCAACGTTACGCAACGCGTTTAATTCGGATACGCCGCGCCGCTCGATTGTATGCCGAAGAATATTCGCCTTACTTCCGTTATTTCTTGGGTTTTTTTCCGGGACGACCGTGTCCTTTTCGGAAATGGTAGAGAAGGTCCTAGTCGTTGCGCGAACGGCCTTACAGGACGGTAACTCGTACCAATTTATAGCCTAAAACTGTTTCTTTCGGTTGACAAAATTCCGGAATCTGTACGGTCGTTCATTTCGGGGGAGGGTCTTCGTATTATGAGAAGTAGGGTCCTGATTTATGAGCTTTCGTCTTTTGAGAAATGATTTAATACATCCCGACGACAAAATGCGAGCTTCGATTTCTCTTTCGGTAAGGGGGGTGGACACTCCCTTCCTCTCGCAAACCCCCCTCGCTTACTTTTACTTTACGAGCCAAAGGGGGGTGGCTTTCCATTATCTACCCCCCCCCCAGTGTGGGTGGCTTTCCCTCGCAACTCCTTCCACTCAAAATTTTCTTCGTTTTCTCTTCGTCATTGATCTGCCTTACCCCTCCCTACTAGTTTGTGATCTGGGCAAAAATCAATTGCTAATAATTTATCGCCTTCTTCGAAGCCTCTGAGAAAGAGAGAGCGAATTTGCTAAATTCCCAGTCCGTTTATACCGTTTCGCGATTCTGCAATTTGTTAAATTTATGATTCTTTTAAATGTCTCGGCGAAAAATAGCTAGGCCTCGCTTATTTTGCCCTACCGGCACGCGCCGCCGGTCCGGAGGGAGAAATATTTTCAATTATGGACGGTTAAGGTCTCCGTTTTCGGTATTAATATTTTGGGCGCCCAAATTAAAAGACCAACGCCGGGGTATCATTTTCGTAAAACTTATTTTTAACGCGTCAATTATTTTTTTTTGGTTTGGTCGCCGAAGAAATTCGGGAAAAAGGAAGGGAATTATAAGAAATAGTAAAGAAATTCTGGAAGGTGCATGGTTATTTAAGAAATGGTAAAAATGTCAATAGGCGAATCTATGAAGTCCAGGGGGGCTGAAAAGATGGTAGTCACGTGACTTTGTGGAGAACTGCAGCGCCATCTATCCTAACAAATACGAACTATCATTCATTTTATTTTGATAATGGTGGTTTAAATTTTTACCGATTATCTATTTAAAACACTTTGTAAAAGAAAGTGAAAGTTAATTAAATGTCTGCAGTTATTTGGAAGGAATATTTTTTTCTTTAACGTCACGCGGCCAACTATGAACACGAGTTACCGAATCGAAGTTGGCTGTGATATGGTAGTCACGCGATTTTGTTTTCCCATTTTAACAAGTTGGTTAAGACCAAATTTAATTTAGTTTCGCCTATTAAGGGAAAGTCAAGAATGTTTTAGAAATAGTAAAAAATTTAAAGTTTTTTTATTTTTTTTAGTCTAGTTAATTTGTTAAATGGTACCGAATTTATTTCCAAACCCTACTTACAAGTAAACCGGTATTATTTGTAAAAGAAAGTACATTTTATAGAAAACTTGGATGGGAGATGGTATGGTTTTTAAATAGGGAGAGATTCCCGGGGCCCACGCAGCACAGGGGCCCCACGGGTTGAGCAAACAAGTTATACTTCTTCTGGAGTTTCTGGGCTAAAAAGAATGACTTTCTCCAGTAGTCACAGCTTTCTTGGGGGCCCGAAATTATAATTTTACCGGGGCCCACGCATCACAGGGCCCTCGGGTCGAACAAACAAGTAATATTTTTTTTCCAGGGGTCTCTGGCTAAATAGTGGGCTTTCTCCAGTAGTCACAGCTTTCTTGGGGGCCCGAAATTATAATTTTACCGGGGCCCACGCATCACAGGGCCCTCGGGTCGAACAAACAAGTAATATTTTTTTTCCAGGGGTCTCTGGCTAAATAGTGGGCTTTCTCCAGTAGTCACAGCTTTCTTGGGGGCCCGAAATTATAATTTTACCGGGGCCCACGCATCACAGGGCCCTCGGGTCGAACAAACAAGTATTTTTTTCCAGGGGTCTCTGGCTAAATAGTGGGCTTTCTTCAGTAATCACAGCTCTCTTGGGGGCCCGAAATTATAATTTTACCGGGGCCCACGCATCACAGGGCCCTCGGGTCGAACAAACAAGTAATATTTTTTTCCAGGGGTCTCTGGCTAAATAGTGGGCTTTCTTCAGTAATCACAGCTCTCTTGGGGGCCCGAAATTATAATTTTACCGGGGCCCACGCATCACAGGGCCCTCGGGTCGAACAAACAAGTAATATTTTTTTCCAGGGGTCTCTGGCTAAATAGTGGGCTTTCTTCAGTAATCACAGCTCTCTTGGGGGCCCAGAATTAATATTTTACTGGGGCCCGAGCCGGTATTGGTGGCCATGGGGAGAGGGGTATTCTTGGTGTATATTTACGTCCGGACGACACGTAATTCTGGCTATGCGTACTTGCACAATCTGAATGCGCGTGTTTCAAGGAAAAGGTCTGGCTTCTCAGCGAAGGAAGGCATCGATCGAGCCGAGTCTCGCCGACTTCCAGAGGCCGTGTTATTGGCCATTCCGATTAAAATGTAGGCATGAACCTACTTTATTATTTAAGATGCACATGTTCGTTTTATTTGCTCAGTGTTAAACGTCTCATAGACTCACATAAGCATTCCTACAGGTATCAAACCTTGTTCGAAGGAGGCGATTTGACAAATTGATTTAAAACTTGAATGCAGCTGTTTGATAAACTAAAATTTAAATTAATCTTAAATTTAATTTAAACTTGAAACTTAGTTTGCTATGATCAAGCGAGTTTTTTTAGGCCTGTGTGGTTCCTTTGGGTCTTAGCTTAGCTTATAATTATTATTATTACTGGTAATAATAAGTGTAAGGAATTTTTCAGATATCCGAGTACAATTTTTAGGTTGGTGTGTGGGTGTTTTAAGCCAGATTTCGAGATTTTCCAGTGGAGTTCATGATTTTTAAAATCATTTTTCTCTAGAGGTGATGTTTACGAGTTTTTGTATCTATACGTAGTGATACGTTTGATTTTTGCTTAAGGGGGAAGAATACAGTAAAAGCCTCTTTTTCGTTCAAGCTGAACGTTACTGTTTTAACAATAACATAATTGAATTATATTTTTCTTATTAGGCTGAACTTTCCTCTAGTGCTTAAAATAATTTTGATAATTCTAATATTAATAGTTAACGAGATATAAAGTCCTAACTAAAGGGTAGTTTGGGCGCTTGCCCAACTTGTTTAGCTCCCGGGGGTCCGAATTAAAACGTAATAACTTAATTATTTTAAAATTTAAAATTGCCAAAATTATTTTAAGCACTAAACGAGAGGCTGTTCTACACTGAAATTTTAATTTTATAAGTTAAAATACAAAATTAAAAGAGCTCAGCTTGAAATAACGTGAAATTAGACAATGACCACTGTAGTCTTCCCCCTTAAAGAGTAGTGACTTCGTAAAAACTGGTAGAGGTTAACGGTAATAGTGAGTGTAGGGAGCGGTTGGTTCGCTTGGCACGAAGGGCTTGCCACCACCCTCCTTCGCATTGTAACCCGGCCACCTGAATTAAAAGGCATTAACAGTCGCTAGATGACTCGCGTATTAGCCTAGCTGATTAATATTATAATCTCCCGTATATGACTGATATCGAAAGTGCCACAGTACCGTCGAAAATTTGACAAAGACCGCTCGCTGTCAGCATTTCTGCGAACTTTGGACAGTGGCCGTTTCTGAGAAATGCCTGCACGGTCAGAAAAAGCTTGCGATCCCAAAAGGAATTTTTCTTATTATAAAGTATATTCTCTGCTAACCAGAATTCGCCCTTGGAAATTTAATCTCAAGTAAATTTGCATCGAAATTGTTACATTACTGTTATCGGTAAAGCGAAATATAATTTAAATTAATTTTAATTCACTTTGATTTCAAATTGCATCGGTGATCATTTAAATAATTTCCATTAATAATCCTTTAAAATACATAGATTTTATTTAAATCATCCAACGTGTTGTCGTTCAATTTTCAATTTGTCCTTCGAACCGGGGTCTTAGCCCTAGTTCTGAAGAGATTCTCGTGTCCACAGGGTAACAGGATATCCGGTTTCGGCTTCATTAAGCCGCCGCCGACGTTTTAAACGACTCTACGGCCGCCGTCTAATTGTTCTTGACGAATGAGGAGTCGGCGAAAGAGACCGTTTCCATGGCAACCCCCGACTCCGACGGCGCTCGCCTTTTTTCCTCCGCAGTGAGAAGCCCCCAGATGGCGTTGCGCATCCTCATTGACCGAACACGCTTAATACCACTTTTATTAGGGAAGGATAATTAGCCACCCTTTTTCTCTCGTCCGTTATCTATACATTCCTGTACTGCGCTCGAACACACGGCTACCCACCGTTCCTAGTGACTGCGAGTGTGTGTGTCATTGGGAGCTGCGATGGACACATTCACGAGTTTCGCACTCAGCTCGAAAAGCTCTCACGCCCAGGGTTTCCAAAAAGTCACCTTTTTGGAGAAAAGTCCAGGCCAGTGGCAAAAAGTGGCAAATAGTGGCTTATAAATAAAAATAGCATTTCAAAGCTTAAAAAAGTTTTGGAATTAAACTTTAAAGAAGTTTATTGTAAAAATGTCTGAGTTTACACTGAACTTACAATGTTAGAATTAATTATTACCAAAAAATTAAACAGACTTCTAATGTTAATCATAATCTGACCATTTCTATGCATATATATTTGCTTTAAGTAGCCCAAATTTAAAATTTCTGTGTTAAAATATTTTTATAATTTAAAATTTCTGTGTTAAATATTTTTTATAATTTAAAATTTCTGTGTTAAAATATGTTTTTAATATTTTATAATTTTCTGTGTAAAAATGTTTTTAATATTTTATAATTTTCTGTGTAAAAATATGTTTTTAATATTTTATAATTTTCTGTGTAAAAATATGTTTTTAATATTTTATAATTTTCTGTGTTAAATATTTTTTTAATATTTTATAATTTTCGGTGTTGAAATATTTTTTTAATATTTTATAATTTTCGGTGTTAAAAATGTTTTTTAATATTTTATAATTTTCTGTTTAAAAATAGTTACTGGCAGATTGGCCATTAAATTAACAATTTTCCACCTGTAATTTTCCACCCCACTGCTCACGTATAATTTATTATGATCATACAGTTCCGCTTACTTAGAAATAACATAACTCTGTCATTTTTAGGACGTACCAAATAATTTTCTTTTAAAATGGAAAATTTTAGTTTTAAAAATGAAATAATCTTTATTTTTGTAATAACATTAATTTACTTATTTACGTTACTTTGAATTCCGCATGCAATTGATTATTTTATTGTGTGAATAATCGATCAGCTCGCCAATAAAATCAGAATTGATTATTTTGTGTTCGGTTCATTAAACAATTAGATTCTTTCATTAATGACTTAATTGAGAAGGTCACCTTGTGCACAAGCGTTTAAAAAAATTTAAATAAAAAAAAAATCGAGCCTTGGGTATTAGCCTAGCCAGGAATCCATACCTCTACTTGGAATTCTTATCGCGGCAGATTTTCGTCTCGATGAGACTGACGGTTTTTTCTTAACGTAACTATGTTAACTTAATAAACAACAACGTGAGAGGGGAGCGCGCGCACAGGAGATTTTATCTCTCGTAGGCGGGGCCAAAGCCGTCAGAGTGATCTTACAATACGCGATACGGCAGGATAAGCATTCCAAGTAGAGGTATGGATTCCTGCGAACAGTGACCCTCATGCAGGGTTCGTACACTACCTAGAAAACCTGGAAAAGTCAGGGAACTTGAAAATATTTTCCAGAAGGTCAGGGAATTTGAAAATATTTTCCAGAAGGTCAGGGAATTTGAAAATATTTTCCAGAAGGTCAGGGAATTTGAAAATATTTTCCAGAAGGTCAGGGAATTTGAAAATATTTTCCAGAAGGTCAGGGAATTTGAAAATATTTTCCAGAAGGTCGGGGAATTTGAAAATATTTTCCAAAAGGTCGGGGAATTTGAAAATATTTTCCAAAAGGTCGGGGAATTTGAAAATATTTTCCAAAAGGTCGGGGAATTTGAAAATATTTTCCAAAAGGTCGGGGAATTTGAAAATATTTTCCAAAAGGTCGGGGAATTTGAAAATATTTTCCAAAAGGTCGGGGAATTTGAAAATATTTTCCAAAAGGTCGGGGAATTTGAAAATATTTTCCAAAAGGTCGGGGAATTTGAAAATATTTTCCAAAAGGTCGGGGAATTTGAAAATATTTTCCAAAAGGTCGGGGAATTTGAAAATATTTTCCAAAAGGTCGGGGAATTTGAAAATATTTTCCAAAAGGTCGGGGAATTTGAAAATATTTTCCAAAAGGTCGGGGAATTTGAAAATATTTTCCAAAAGGTCGGGGAATTTGAAAATATTTTCCAAAAGGTCGGGGAATTTGAAAATATTTTCCAAAAGGTCGGGGAATTTGAAAATATTTTCCAAAAGGTCGGGGAATTTGAAAATATTTTCCAAAAGGTCAGGAAATTTGAAAATGTTTCGAAAAGGTCCGGGAAAAGTCAGGGAATTCGAAAATAATTCCAAATTTCAGGGAAAAGTCAAGGAATTTGAAAATGGTCCCAAAAAGTAATGGAATTTTAAAATGACCCCCGAAAAATCATGCAAAATTTTTTAATATAAAATATTTAAAATTTTTTACCTCAAACCATTTATTTATGGCAAAATTTGGCAATTTGGTCAGGGAAACCTTGAAATGTCAGGGAATTTATTTTCTGAAATTTTGTACGAATCCTGTCATGGTACCATTATCAAGATAATAATACTAATAATTAATGGTACCATGGGTGTTACCGAAACCTTGGTCAAGTTTTATTATAAAAATTTATTAAAACACTTGTGAACAAGACCAATTCGTTGTCTTTAATTTTAATTATATGCGCAAGAAAATTGGAGCTCATTTCGAGCGCGAGTCGCTCCAAAACGAGTCGGACGTGTCCATCCGCTCTGTTTAGTATCCCATTTCGGAATTACTCTCGGTTGGCGGGTAAAATGGGATCTGGATCTGGCGCTATAGGAGGCGCGGTCGAAGAGAGGTGTTGGTTCGAATTGGAAGCGCGTATTGCAGTGGAGGGTTTCTCTTATTGTTCCGGGCGAACGCGCCTAGCGAGAAAACATATCCCACAGATGCGATTTTAATGGCTTCCAGATTTCGGTGGTGCCTTTTTTGCTAGAAACGCGAGCTCCCAGAAAGTGCGTTTTTCATATTTTGACAGTAACTAACGATAAGAGATGGCGCGGGGAAGGTGGAGCCTTACACAAAATCCCCTTCATTTAATTATGCAATGAAGCGCTCTAAATAACCCACCCTCATGTTTGTCGATTTTTAACAAGACTGCAATTACAAAATGATCCTTTTTAGGGGAAAGTTATAAAATTATTTTGAATTAATATCCCGTTTAAATTAATTTCTGTTGAATTAATATCCTTCATTACAGTTTATAAAGCGTTTTCGTAAGTTATAAAATTATCAAATTAAGCAGTATTTAATTTGGTTCCTTATTTATTAACTGGCTTTTTTACGCTTGGGTTTGTCAAAATGGTGATGGTTTTGCAAAAGTTGAACCCGATCTCGATCTTGACAGTGTCGATTTCATTCTCGATCTCGATCTTAACATTTTGGATGCTATGCCGATGGTCAGATCTCGATGTCAATGTCGATTTCGATCTTGTAGATGTCGAGGCCGATAACGATCTTGACAGTGTCGATTTCATTCTCGATCTCGATCTTAACATTTTGGATGCTGATGCCGATGGTCAGATCTCGATGTCAATCTCGATCTCGATCTTGTAGATGTCGAGGCCGATAACGATCTTGACAGTGTCGATTTCGATTTTGATCTCGATCTTAACATTGTCGATGTCGATGCCGATGATCCGATCTAGATCTTGACAGTGTCGATCTCGATCTTGTCGATATCAATGTCGATGTCAATGCCGATCTTTATGTGGAAAATGTCGATGACGATTTTGATATTGACCATATCAATGTCGACCTTGAACTCTCTTCCCAAATTGTGAACCTCCAAGTAAACTAATCCACTTATTAAGTTAACTTTAATTTAAATCTTTTTTTTCAAATAAGTACAGCCCTAGGTTTTAATACGCCGTTGTCAAGAGATCAATTAACCCACTGTTCTTCCTTTCATTAACAGCGAAAGGCTGTAAAGTTAATTTTAACGTCTGTAAAACTTTACCATTTGTTTGTTAAGGAGCTTTCATGGGAATTTGAAAGTTTGCGTATAAATATTATTTCGAAATTAACACCTTTTGGAAAGAGCTGTGCTTGGAAATGATCCTTTTACTGGGAAATACAAATAAAATTGCAAAATTAAACGTCTAGTGTATTCGCGATAAAAATATATTTTCTCGAATTATAATTTCAAATCAGCTTTTCAGTACGCGCATTCTAATGGCTGATTTTCCCTAAGATGGAATTGTTGCCTTGTTTCTGACGGGGCTCGTTCGCACACCGTCTTTCCAACTATAAACGGAATTATATAGAAAAATTAACCGAATTCTTATAGAATCTCTAGAGGAGTTGCCACAAGTTAGGGAAAAGTCGGAGAAATCTAAGAACTTGTAATTTATTCAATTATATCTTGAATCGTTTTGTAACTCTAGTTATTTTTCAAGCGTTGTCATTAAATTTCTTTTTTGTTTGTTAAAGCATATAACCTTTATACTTAAATTTAAGTTAAGTCTTTAAATTTTGGTAAGTAAATTGTACAGTTAAAAATGGTGAAAAGTTTCTGAAAATATTTTCTACGGAAATTTATATTTTTCAAATCGAAAAATTACAAAATTAATTTAGCTTTCTCTGAGATATATGAAACCTTAGCCTTTTTGTAAAATCATATAAGTTGATACATAAGTGTATAAAATTGTTACTTAAGTGGAACAATTCTTATTTTTAACTTGCAAAAGTTTTACTGAGAGCTATTCTCAAGACAGATTGCATTACAGGCTTCGACGCCATTTTGCGTCCTCTTGCTAACGCGTCACACGTAGCCTTTGACAACACCTCGCCCAAAGTGACAAAGTTATGGAACAATATTATAGACTTATGGATATGAATAATCAAAGAAAATCATTTCAAAAACAAGTTTAAACTAAACTATAAACTATACCTGCTTAGTGAGAAATTTTATAATTTTCAGGAAACACTTGTAGTGGGAATAGAAATTTCGGTACCTAAGGCAGAGTTAATTTTCGTGTACGTGGTAATAAGAAATATTGGACCGCAAAAACGTGGTGAAGATGTGAACGTACCCAGAGTGCTCGGTGCTATCCGGGATCGAACGAATTAAGAAAAAAGGTGTTGGAATATTTTATCGCTCGTGCTGTATATAGATTCGAATCCCTCGCGCCGACTGACTGCCCGCGCCTCGTCAGATGGCGCTGTGTACCGCCTTGTAGTCGTCTGGGCTCGTAGGCTACGGAATAATTCAGGCGAGTATTTTCTCCGCTTTTAATAAAGCTCGCGCCAGCTGTGATGCCATCCATATCGATACGCCTTTGGATACACGTAGCGCTGTAGTCTGGCTTTTTTTTTCACTTTTGAAATCGAAATGTATAGTGTTACGTTGCTTTTCTGGGCGGATTGAACACAATTTTTGATTACATATATCTTTCGGATTATTAATCTGTAATTACTGGTTACTGGTGGTTAGGAGAGGAATCTTATGTAAAAACATTAGTGGTAGAGCAAGTGCTGCTAAATATTTGAGCTTTATTAACATTTGGTTTTTAAAAATTATTTAAATTATGAACTATATTTAAAGTATCTATACACTGGGGTTACTAATTTAAATAAATTTGATTGCAATTGAAAAAAATAAATTATGTAATGTACTTAAAATAATTATTTATAAACAGAGGTGGCTAATTTATGTATAATGTATTTAAATATTTTTTAAACATTAATTTAAATTATATTAAATACTTGAAATAAAGTTTTATAAAAGTATCAATTTACATTGTCTGTAAAATATACAATACTAACTAAACAAAATAAATACGCATTAATTAAACTACGTCAATTTCAATTTTAGTTCGTGGTATCCGTACAAATAATTAAAAATATGTTAAAAATATTATAAAATATAATTTATTTTTACCTAAAATATTTCAGACTTAACTAGTGTTGTTAATTTTCCGGAAAAATAAAATGCGGTAAAATTTTCCGGAACATTTTCGAAATTGCGGAAAAATAAAAAATTGAAACAAAAATGACTTTTTAAAATGTTTTTATCTTTTTATCGATATAAAATGTCTAATATCAGTAAACATACTACAAAACATTAATAGTGTTTCATTGTTAATAAGTTTAAACTATAGTCTAGAGGTTTAGTTTTACTCTTAGATTCGAAAAATTGAGGCGAACATGCCGACAAAATATTAGATTAATCATTGGTTTCGGAAAAATACGGATAAAAAGCCTTGGTTATTTTCTGGAAAATTTTCCGAATTACAACACTATATTAAACTAATAGCGTGAAGTGTAAATAATGAACTATGCATCTCAAAAGTAGTAACATAGTCTTGGCCATCTTTTTTGTTTCTGGGATGGCGGGTTGGGTTTCGTCCGCGACAATTGAACCTGGAAGCGAAAGGGTTTTCCGTCCCCGTTTTTCCGAAGTTTCCGAAAAGGCGTTGTGTTCGTAGTCCCGACTCCGAGGAAAAAGAGACCCGCTCAACAGCTGGGCTTTCCCTCTCTTTAATCCGAGCGGAACATTTTTTAGGCAAATTTGCTTCTCCGCGAGCGTATTTGCGCGAAACGCTCCTTTATCCGAGAGCTCAGCTTCTCTAAAGACGATTCGAAGCCGTTGAGGCGTATTTAACCCGTTTTTCTCCCCTTTTACTTTTGGTTTTTTTTACTCTAGAAACAAATAAGCGGAAACGTTATTTGCTCGTAGTGCCTCGCGCTGTTTCGCGCGCTGCCTTTATCGATCCACGGATGGCGTTTAGCTAAAATATGGACTATTTTAAATGGCTGTTTTTGTTGATGGTTGTATTTTCACTTACGCGTGTTTCCAGATTTTAATGATTAATGTCTGTTTAGTGATAAATGTTGAATATTTGGTTTTCGTACGTAGGGAAAGGAAAACTTAGAATTTTTAACAGCTAGAAGCTACATAGAGACAGTATATCATTATTTAATGGTGGTCGATGTAAAATTTGTTTCGTGATATTTTTGCTCAGAGTAGCGTCAACGTAATGATTGGTTTGATGTACGCAAGAAAATCCACGACTTTTGACGGGTTGCGTTCTCCTTGTGTTTGTTGCTCCTAGCTGACTGTTTTCTTGACGTCACTATGGTAACTAAACAAACAACAACGTGAGAGTTGAGCGCGCGCAGAGGGAATTTTTCTCTCGTAGGCGGGGTCAAAGCCGTCAGAGTGATCTAACCATACGCGATACGGCAGGATAAGCATTCCAAGTAGATGTGCGGATCCCTAGCCTAGCTGATTATTATTACTATTTATCCTAGCTGATAGGTTTGATATTTTTGCTCAGAGTAGTGTGAACGTAATGAGGGAAGGATCAAGCATTATTAAATAATGATTTAAACTTATTAAAAACTAATCAGAATTTTGGTTTGTATAAAGTTGAAAAATAGTTAAATTTAAATCTATATTATAAGAACGCTTTGAAACAGTAATCTTTTCCTTATGGTATAGTTAATGGTTTGGTTAGAAAACGATAGTGTTGTGAGTCGAAAAAATTTCCGTATTTTTCCGAAAAAAATAAAAATGTTTTCATTCTATGATTAGTGTAATATTGTTTGCAAAATAAAGCGGCATCTTCGCCTCATCTTTTCGAATTTAAAAGTAAAACTAAACCTCTAGACTAGCTTTAAACTGATTAACAATGTAACACTATTAATGATTTGTAGTATGTTTATTGATGTTAGACATTTTAAATCGATAAATAGTTAAAAATATTAAAAACCTTTAAAAATTAATTTATATTTAATTTTTTTTTCCAATAGGCTCCTCAATAAATGCCGCTCTCTTCTTCTTTTCCTCCCCTACGCGCATGCGCGAGTCACTGAATAAAATAATAACGTGTTTATGTTAGTTTTATTTGTCATAGGCTAAAGTTGATAGCGCGCGCGCGTTATATTCCATGAGGCGCGTGCGAAATTGAACGCGCCCTCCTGCATTGAAAGGTTAAGTAGCGCGCGTTTTAAAATATAAAGATTTTGCCAGCTAGGAGCAACAAACACAACACCCCACACAAGGAGAACGCAACCCGTCAAAAGTCGTGGATTTTCTTGTGTACGTTTTTCATTGGCTAGACGCTTTAGCGCCTGCTGCCATCGGAAGGGGAAAATTCGGAAATTGTCTCCCCCCCTGCCCGTAAAACGTTCAGCGTAAAGGCCGGTGACGCTCGTCCAATGAAATTCGTACACAACCCTTCGTTAGCGTGTTTAAAGGCTACCTGCGTTCTCCTTGTGTTTGTTGCTCCTAGTTGCCAGTATGTATTACTATTTCTAGGCAAATCGTTGAACCGGTTTTATTTAAGCATCTGCATTTAATTTTTCCAGAAAATTAACAACACTAGTAAACGATAAACATTACGAATGATAAAAATACCTTTACGAAAGTTAAATAACGGAATTCGGAAATGAAATAAAATTTCTTTGAAAAAATAGTCTGAAAATGACATTTAAAGGAAGAGTGGAATATTTGGAAATTGTCGTGACGGTTCTCTTGGTTTAATTGTTTTCGACGTTTTACGCAAAAATCCTATTACGGGAGAAAAGCAATTAAAGTCGGGCTTTCTCTGGAAAGAGAGAAACTGTCGGGAAAAGCGTTTTTCTTATTTGATCCGAAATTCCAAGAAGCGGAGGCAAAACCCTTCCCTTCGTAAGCTATTCTCTTTATCTGCTTTTACTCGGAGAACCAAATTCCGACCCGGATAAAGGGCAGATAGAGGAGACAGCGGCGGACTGGGCTTGGAGTCGCTAATAGTCGGGAGACAGTGCGGCCTTTTTCAGACAATGGGGTCAGTGTCTCCTTTGTCTCCCGACCAACCTCGCCGGCTCTCTTTCAAGCTGGGCGGTTTTTTTTCCAAACAACTATTTGCCTGGCTTAGTATTTGACTACAGGTCAAAACGACAAGTTTATAAATTCCTTTGACCAGTTTATTGACCACATTACGAGGGTCTGGATCAGTTTATTAATTTTCGTTGAATATTTTCTTGGTTCGAAAAACGTTGTGGTTATTTATCCCTGGGACCTGTTAATTATCTGGTACCAAGTACTAGTTTGGTAATGGTAGACGTAAATGGACATATGGTATACGTCATTGAACGCTGGTCTAAAGTATACCAGTTTGGTAATGGTAGACGTCAATGGACATATGGTATACGTCATTGAACGCTGGTCTAAAGTATACTAGTTTGGTAATGGTAGACGTCAATGGACATATGGTATACGTCATTGAACGCTGGTCTAAAGTATACCAGTTTGGTAATGGTAAACGTCAATGGACATTGGTCTAAGGTAAGAATTCAATAATATTAGACCTCAATGGACATTGGTCCCTAGTACCAGTTTAATAATGGTAGACGTCAATGAACATTGGTCTAAAGTATACTAGTTAAATAAGTAAGCATTTAATATTTTAGAGACGCCCAATACACTCTTCGAGACAAAGTGAGGTGTCGAAAGGAAGGCAATTGACCTCCAATGTCGTTACGACCCGAAACAGGGTTGCAACTAGACTCTCTCAAAATCACAGGGTATCAACTCTACAGGGTGTTGTGTAAAAGCCATTGGCGACCGAGTATTATAATTTTGAGGAAATTCAAACCAAGATGAAACTTAACCAGACGTTGCGTTAAAGGAATACTTGTTCATCGTGCAGAGATCATTCGCAAGGTCACACTGCATTGCCCTAAAACTGGTGATAAACTGGCGTCTGGCTGAAGGGGTAACGCGCGACACCTTGTATAGTGATCTAGATCTTTTTCAAACTGGAATAGCTCAAAGTTAAATTTAGCTTCCCGGTCTCGCCTACGAAATTCAATGCCTCCGAATCGGTGGTGGGGAAAAACCGGGGTATCCTGGCTGCACCGCAGTGCGATAGTCAACTAAGTCGCATTTTTGGTGATCTTAAAAGTGTAAGAAGATTTTGATATTGGGATTGAACCGATAACTTTTTTTAAATGCATCGGGTATCAATTGTAATTTGATTAGATAATTTAACACTAAAATGAAATGAATGTATAATGCACGGTAATTAAATTTGTTATCGTAGCGAAAATTTTAAAATTCCAATTGAGTGTATTGATATTTTGTAATTTTCATGTACCTGGTTTTTATTTCGCCTACCATACTTTACCATTGTGGCCTTAAACTAGGGCAAATTTTGTACCATACCTTTAAATAGGAGGGTTTTACTATAGAACATTTTATTTTATAAATTCCCATAGTATCTTTAACCTATGGCACATTTTGTTACCCTACTTTTCCATAGTATTTTTAACCTATGGCACAATTGCTACCATACTTTTCCATAGTATTTTTAACCTATGGCACAATTGCTACCATACTTTTCCATAGTATTTTTAACCTATGGCACAATTGCTACCATACTTTTCCATAGTATTTTTAACCTATGGCACAATTGCTACCATAATTTTCCATAGTATCTTTAACCTATGGCACAATTGCTACCATACTTTTCCATAGTATTTTTAACCTATGGCACATTGTGCTAACATATGTTTTCATGGCACTTTTGCTACCATACTTTCCCATAGGAAAATGTACCATAGGATAAAGATACTATCATACTTTTCCATAGTACCTTTAACCCATAACTTAGTTTGCTATCATACTTTTCCATAGAATCCTTGACCTCTGTCACATTTTGTTACCATACTTTTCCATAGTGTCCTTAACCTATGGCACTTTCGCTACCCTACTTTTCAATAGTATCCTTAACCCATGGTACATTTTTCCACCATACCTTTCCATAGTATCCCTAACCTATGGAACATTCTGTACCTTTTCCATGATAAATTTTGTACAGTATTTTGGACATAAAAAAATTGACTGTGGCAACTAATACATCTTCGATAATTTATAAAAATATCAATATTATCTTTTCCATCGAATATTTCACTATGGCAAATCTTCGAACACATGTAAAACATTTTGTAGCATATTAGCTTAACTTTAAAACGCTAAATCCCAGCCTATATTGTTTTGTTAGTGTTCTGAAACAACCTACAGTTGCCTCGCTTTTGCAATAACTCGAACCGTTTCCATTGTTTCCCTTGATTCGAGAGAAAATACCTCCGGCGCACCCCTCTCGCTCTCACGCGCCTAAAATGTCGCTTTCGGCGTCGTTTTATTTGGGTATCCAGAAGAACCCCAGGGTGTCACTTTACCGTGACGACGATTGCCAATGGAAACACGGCTTTATTTTTAGACCTTTGTCTTTTCTATTGGCGCCTATTTGCGTGGCTGGCATCCTTTGACCTTTTATGGCCTGACCCGAGCTTTGGATCGGTTAATCGTATTTAAAATTTTCACTTTTTAAATTTTTAGAATTATTATTACGTTTTTATGGTGAAATTTCTGAGAAAATTTAGTCCTATATAAAATAAATTGTTGCTTTATTATCATACAAATTGAAAAATATAATCCTATTTGTCCTGTGAATGAAATAGTTAATTTTCTTATTAATTAATTATTAATCTATAATAATTAAGGACTCATCTCAAAATATTTTAATTGTAACCCAAAATATTGGATTATCTAAATATACAGATATTTAAAAATAGCACATTCTATAGAAATTTACAAAGTGTTGGAAGTCGGAAACATTTAGTATTTTTCCAAAAAAAAGTTTTCATTCCACGATTAGTCTAATATTGTTTGCAAATTGAAATAAAGCTGCATTTTCGCCTCATATTTTCGAATCTAAAAGTAAAACTAAACCTCTAGACTAGTTTTAACTGATTAACAATGTAACACTATTAATGTTTTGTAGTTTGTTTACTGTTATTAGATATTTTATATCGATAAAAAGATAAAAACATTAAAAACCCTTAAAAAGTAATTGGTTTAAATTTTATATTTTTCTTATTCGATCGAACCTTAAAAAGTCCTTAAGTTTATAATAGAAATAGCCAAAAAAATAAATACACGAAAGGGTTTAAACGGCTGAGCAAATTAAAAACCCTTGAAAAGTAATTGGTTTCAATTTTTATTTTTCTGATTTGCGGAAACTTTTTCGGGAAATTTTCCGCATTTAATTTTTCCGGAAAATTAGCAACTCTACTATTGAAGCAAAATGCGCGTTTAGTCGCTAAAACTTCTGACAAAATCTTCATTTTTGAAAGCGTAGTTTAGGGTTTAGTAATTCTGAGTATTCTGGCGAGAAAAGCTAAGAATTCTCATCAACTTGACGCTTTTTGACGTTTCTTTTGTTGTCGCGTTTACTGTAGTTTTTCTCGGCTATTTCCGCGACGAAATGGAATTTCTCTCTGGCGCTGGAGTGTTTTGTCGTAAAATTGACGTCGCGAGCGAATTCCCAGCCTCTAAAAACAGCCGATAAACCCGCGGATCAGGCGACGGAGCGCTTGGACTAAATCGGGCCGTCGCTTCGTTTAACCCGCGGAACTACGTCCTACTACTCTGGTGTTTTGATGATAATCAAAGGCTTTGTTTTTCGTTTGATTAATGGGAAATTCAAATTCCCGACGCTCCAAATGAGAATTACACTCTAAATAGTTTATAAGGACGATTCACACGAGCCAACATTTTTGCGCAACTTTCTTGGTGAGCGCATTTTTAGAGCCTACGTCTCAACAGGGGTGCGGGTTTTAAATCAATCTTTTCTATTGTGTTTTTAAACATGGTTGTCGTTGCGATGAAAAATAATAATATACTAATTAAATTTAACTAACTAAAACTCTAAAGACTAAATTCAGGGTTGCCACACGTCAGGGAATTTAAAATGGGCCTAAAGGTCAGGGAAAAGTCAAGGAATTAAATTTTATCGTGACACTTTTTGAAGGTAATTTTACTCAAGATCTATGACAAATTCTATGATTATCATTTATTTCCCTGAAAGTTTTCTAATTTTTTCAATTTTGCGATAACCGTTTTACTGAAATACAAGTTTATTTAAATTTATTTACTAATGATAAAAGTAAACAATAAAATAAAAATCTCTTAAAATGTTCAGGGAGAACAGGAAATTTGATTCTCAATTTGGTGGCAACCCTGAAATTATCTAAATTTTCGATACATAGCCTTATTCTTTGGCGAACCTATTTATAATATAACATAAATATTATAATATATGACTGTGTCAGTTTATGAATTTCTATAAACTTTTCTTGATTATTTACCAATTCAATTAAGTGGAGTCCATTGCAATATCAATATCAAATCGCTGACATCATTAAACCAATATCAAATCGCTGGCATCATTAAACCAATCATTTGAATTTATATTATATATATATATTTTATAAAGTATCTTGCGGGTCAAGTCGAGTTTTATATGCAAATTTTGGGCAACGAAAACTCTCTCAGGGGAAAATATCCCGTCAATTTAATCCGAGTAATTTTGAAATCTCCCCTCGAAACAAATTGCAACTGAAGCACATATTTTTTTTGGCTGAGGAGGGCTGAAATTGAAGCCGGCCCGATAAGCGGCTCTTTAAACGCGAAACACCTTTCTCGATTCACTCTCCTTACATCTTCTTCCGTCACTTGAAATTCCCTCTCCTTTAAATCTGTTAAGTCCTGGATATAATCCTTCAACCTAATCTGCACCGTTTTGTTAAATCTCGCACGGGGGGTTCCTTGCGGGGTGGCTCTGGAATTGCCTATTTAATTTTTATTTTTTATATAAATAAAACGGGCAGAATTACTTTCTCGCCAAACGGTCTTTTTCCCAAATCGAAAAAATAGACAAAAACACAAAAACCATTTTATTTTGTCAAGAGCTTTTATAAGTGTTATACAAATTTTGTAATAGTAATTTTCTAAAATTTTTAATTGAAATATGGTGATAAATTAACAAATTTGGTTAGTTTCTAGCGTGGTTTTCGATAATTTTATATTGTTTTAATTTTAATTTTTTAATTATCTTTTGGATTAAGTTTTATCAAAGCTCTAAGCGGTTTGAAATATGACGATAAATTAACAAATTTGGTTAACTTCTGGCGTGGTTTTCGATAATTTTATATTGTTTTAATTTTAATTTTTTAATTATCTTTTGGATTAAGTTTTATCAAAGCTCTAAGCGGTTTGAAATATGGCGATAAATTAACAAATTTGGTTAATTTCTAGCGTGGTTTTCGATAATTTTATATTGTTTTAATTTTAATTTTTTAATTATCTTTTGGATTAAGTCTTATCAAAGTTCTAAACGGATTCAGTAAAATATAAAATATCTTTCAAGAGAAGAGTTGACGATTTCTCAGGTACCTGGAAAACCTGGAATTCCTGGAAAAGTCAGGGAAATTTAATCTGGGTATAAAAATCAGGGAAAAGTCGGAGCATTATTAAAATTAGTCTAAAAATCAGGGAAATGTCAGGGACTTTAATCTCGGTTGCAAATAGGAAACTTTTTCTAAAATATAGGTTAAAAAATAAAAAATCTTAGCATAAAATAAGTCAGGGAAAATCTCCAGAGATGGTTAGGGAAAACCTGGAAAAGTTAGGGAATTTGATTGTGAAAAAACTGTGGCAACCCTGAATATGGCGTTAGGTTATTTTCGATAATTTTATATTGTTTTAATTTAATTTTTTAAATTACTTTTAGTTTTAAGTCTTATCAAAGTTCTAAACGGATTCAGTAAAATATAAAATATCTCACAATATGGCTAATTTTTTCACGCTAAATCTTCTTTATAACACAAATCAGGGAAAAGTCAGGAAATTTGAAATTGGTTCCAAAAGGGTAAGAAAATAAATTTTTGAAATATGTATTAAAAATACAAATGAAATATTTTGCAAGATTTTACCTCAAATCATTCATTTATCGTAGCAAAATGGGCGTAGAAAATTGGTCAAATAGATACGGGAAAACCCGAAAAAGTCTGTACGAAACCTGTATCCCCATTATAGACTTATAACATAATTATTATGGCAGTGTAACGATGGCGTTGAGTTTTCAAGTTCTCCACCTGTTTTTTTTTAAGAGGTTTACCTCCGAATTACTTCGGTTTTACCTTTTCATAAAAACTTGTAGTTTAGTTAGTATAGGGATGCTAGTGGTTTTTTGTGGTAGGGTTAGCCTCAACCCTCAATTATTATTATAACAGGGCTGCCCCACGTCAGGGATATCAGGGAAAAGTCAGATAATTTTAAGAATTTGTTAAAAGCCAGGGAATTAAGTTTTATCTTGACACTTTTTGAAGGTAATTTTACTGAAAATCTCTGATAAAATTTTCTAATTTTGCCCTTAAAAAAGTCAGTGAAATCTCTGAGAATAGTCCAATTTTGGCCTTAAAAAAGTCAGGGAAATCTCTGAGAATAGTCAAATTTTGGCCTTAAAAAGTCAGGGAAATCTCTGAGAATAGTCCAATTTTGGCCTTAAAAAGTCAGGGAAATCTCTGAGAATTGTCCAATTTTGGCCTTAAAAAGTCAGGGAAATCTCTGAGAATTGTCCAATTTTGGCCTTAAAAAGTCAGGGAAATCTCTGAGAATAGTCCAATTTTGGCCTTAAAAAGTCAGGGAAATCTCTGAGAATAGTCCAATTTTGGCCTTAAAAAGTCAGGGAAATCTCTGAGAATTGTCCAATTTTGGCCTTAAAAAGTCAGGGAAATCTCTGAGAATTGTCCAATTTTGGCCTTAAAAAGTCAGGGAAATCTCTGAGAATAGTCCAATTTTGGCCTTAAAAAGTTAGGGAAATCTCTGTTAATAGTCTAATTTTGGCCTTAAAAAGTTGGGGAAATCTCTGAGAATTGTCCAATTTTAGTTTTAAAAAGTTAGGGAAATCTCTTAAAATTGTCAGGGAATTTAAAATACGGTGGCAACCCTGTATTATTATTATTATAATAATTGAAATAACCTTCCATAAAATTTCCCGCCCAATTCCTTCTATTAAACGTCCATCTGGCAACCACGTCGGCTTAAGCGCTTTCGTCATACGTAGATTTATTAATAGATTTTCCTCCCCTCTGTTTCCCCCCGTTGGAATCCAAGTTCTAATAGGGATGGGGATTTCTCCCGAGGAAAAGTGTAACCACCCTTTTCTATCAATTCCGAGGTCCCCTTTCTTCAACGGAGGAGTTAACCCCATCCTGCCTCTGCCTGGGCCGCTGCTCCTCGGGGCTTCTTCGGGCTCGTCTTTTCGGTAATATCTCGCCCCTACGACCCCCTATCTCTCTCTTTCATTCGCCTTGAAAAATGGCACCGTCGGGAAATCCGGAAAACCCTTCCCCGTAAATGCGTTTCGCCCGCCCCGCTCAGGTGCCACGCGGGGAAGAACCCGCTTCGAGGGCGCTGCCAACTTCTATTAACCACTCTTCCGCCCCCCTCTCGTATTTTCTATTTTATAAAACCCCCCCTTTAGCGTTTATAACCGAAAGACTACCCTTCTTTCCGGTACTCCCTACTGTTGGGCAGGCTCGGCTCGTTTTAGAGCGGATTCGAGCCTAACGAGTTAAAACGAGCGTTATATTTTCAGACTGAGAAAAGTGGAGAAACTTGCGTGTTTATTTATTGAACGGAGAATATTCGATATTTAATCCTCCATTTTTTGTGGCGCCTAGGAGCAACAAACACAAGGAGAACGCAGCTAGCCTTCAAACACTCTAACGCAGTGTTGTGTACAAATTTCATTGGACGAACCTTTACGCTGCACGTTTTACGGGCGGGGGGGGGGGAGACAATTTCTGAATTTTCCCCTTCCGACGGTAGCAGGGTTCGTACACGACCTGGAATACCTGGAAAAGTCAGGGAATTTGATAATGTTTCCAAAAGGTCAGGGAAAAGTCAGGGAATTTGATAATGTTTCCAAAAGGTCAGGGAAAAGTCAGGGAATTTGATAATGTTTCCAAAAGGTCAGGGAAAAGTCAGGGAATTTGATAATGTTTCCAAAAGGTCAGGGAAAAGTCAGGGAATTTGAAAATGATTCCCAATTTTCAGGGAATATTCAGGGTAATTTAAAATGGTCCAAAATAGTCATTGATTTTTAAAATGACCCCCAAAACAAACCCGGCAAATAAATTATTGAAAAATGTATTAAAAATACACAATTGACATTTTTCAAGATTTTACCTCAAAACATAAATTTATTCTTCAAAAATGGTCAGGGAAATTTGGCAATTTAGTCAGGGAAAACCTGGAAATGTCAGGGAATTTAATTCTGGAAATTTTGTACGAACCCTGTAAAGCGTCTAACCAATGAAAAATGAACGCAAGAAAATGCATGACTTTGGACGGGTTGCGTTCTCCTTGTGTGGGCAGTGCTGTGTTTGTTGCTCCTAGGTGGCGCCATCTACGGCAGTTTTATAAAAACGGGAGAAACTGAAATGTATTTATCCATCTTGATTGTAGATCTCACTTCAATCTTTTTTTCACACCGCTTGTAGCTATTTGTATTGGAATAATCCTTAATTAGGTTGCTCTTTGAAATCCTCTCGAGGGATCATACGAGCTGCTCGCGAGCCGAGCATTTTGAGTGAAAGCGTCCACCTCCTCGAACCGATCCGCGGGATTCTTTCGTTTAAGCTATTGGCTTATAGATGGCGGTAATTTATTAACGGTTCCCCGATTATCTCGGTTGCGAGAGCTATAATGTACATTTGCTGTTTTCCATTCTCGTGCCGTTCTTAAGTCTTCGTCGAGATCGATCCGGATGTTCCGTGAATAAACCTACTAAACGCCATTGTTTGAAATTTCAGATATTTCACTTCCTTTATTTTTATTTAAATTTTACCAGTAGGTGTACCATTCGCCTCTTTACTTGAATTTAAACCTACAGAGTACCTTTAAAACCTGGATTTCCTGCATGGAGAAGTTCTGGAATTGAAAAATTATGGGTCTAAAAGTCAGGGGAAATTCGGAGAATTTTAAAAATTAGAATACAGGTCAAGGAAAAGTCGGGGAATTTAAAATTTAGTGTTTGGGTCAAGGAAAAGTCAGGGAATATTAAAAATTAGTGTTTGGGTCAAGGAGAAGTCATGGAATTTAAAATTAAGTGTTTGGGTAAGGGAAGAGTCAGGAAATTTTATAAAATACTACGCAGTTCAGAGAAGAGTCGGGTATTTCAAAAATTGTCCTTAAACGTTAATGAAAGGTCAGGAAATTTAAAATAAATGGTAAATAGATTAGGGAAAAGTCGGGGAATTTAAAAAATTGGTGTATAGGTCGGGGAAAAGTCGGGGAATTTAAAAAATTGGTGTATAGGTCATATAAAAGCCAGGGAATTTAAAAAATAGTACATAGGTAAATCAGTATAAAGGTCAGGGAAAAGTCAGGGTATTCTGAAAATTGTTGTATAGGTCAGGGAAAAGTCGGGGAATTTTAAAAATTGGTGTATAGGTCGGGGAAAAGTCGGGGAATTTAAAAAATTGGTGTATAGGTCGGGGAAAAGTCGGGGAATTTTAAAAATTGGTGTATAGGTCGGGGAAAAGTCGGGGAATTTAAAATTTAGTGTTTGGGTCAAGGAAAAGTCAGGGAATATTAAAAATTAGTGTTTGGGTCAAGGAGAAGTCATGGAATTTAAAATTAAGTGTTTGGGTAAGGGAAGAGTCAGGAAATTTTATAAAATACTACGCAGTTCAGAGAAGAGTCGGGTATTTCAAAAATTGTCCTTAAACGTTAATGAAAGGTCAGGAAATTTAAAATAAATGGTAAATAGATTAGGGAAAAGTCGGGGAATTTAAAAAATTGGTGTATAGGTCGGGGAAAAGTCGGGGAATTTAAAAAATTGGTGTATAGGTCATATAAAAGCCAGGGAATTTAAAAAATAGTACATAGGTTGGGAAAACTCGGGAAATTTCGAAAATCAGTATAAAGGTCAGGGAAAAGTCAGGGTATTTTGAAAATTGTTGTATAGGTCAGGGAAAAGTCGGGGAATTTTAAAAATTGGTGTATAGGTCGGGGAAAAGTCGGGGAATTTAAAAAATTGGTGTATAGGTCGGGGAAAAGTCGGGGAATTTAAAAAATTGGTGTATAGGTCATATAAAAGCCAGGGAATTTAAAAAATAGTACATAGGTTGGGAAAACTCGGGAAATTTCGAAAATCAGTATAAAGGTCAGGGAAAAGTCAGGGTATTTTGAAAATTGTTGTATAGGTCAGGGAAAAGTCGGGGAATTTTAAAAATTGGTGTATAGGTCGGGGAAAAGTCGGGGAATTTAAAAAATTGGTGTATAGGTCGGGGAAAAGTCGGGGAATTTAAAAAATTGGTGTATAGGTCATATAAAAGCCAGGGAATTTAAAAAAATAGTACATAGGTCGGGAAAACTCGGGAAATTTCGAAAATCAGTATGAAGGTCAGGGAAAAGTCAGGGTATTTTATAAATTAGTATCTAAGTCAGGGAAGAGTCGGGGAATTAAAAAATATATAGATTTGTTCGGGGAATTTAAAATAATAGTATATATCAGGTAAAAATCGGGGTATTTTAAAAATTAGTTTAAAGGTGATGGAAAATTAGGGAAAAGTCAGGAAATTGAATTTGGGTTCTGAAATAGAAGAAGTTTAAAAATTGACAAATTTGACTTAAAATAAGTCGTGAAAAATCTCCGAAAATGTCCAGGGAAAACCTGTAAAAGCCAGGGAATTTGAACTCCTGAATTTCCGTAACTGGTCGCTTACAAGGTTTTGCCGCTTTCTTTTGGCAGTCTGTGTATTCTTTTGTTTTTTCCCCATTTTCAATTTAAATCGGTATTCTGGAGAATTTATTGTAGCAACGCCATTCGGGATTAAGGCAATTTGGCCGGCGTAACAACGCGGACTCAGATAGTGGCCGCCGCTCATTAAGCCTTGGCTCCGCGTAGAAACACGATAAAATACCTTTTAAATCGAGGAGGGAATTTGTTCGGCAATTATATAGTCTCTTTTCGGGGCGATTGATTCGGAGGCCCCGAACCCCGATATGAAAACGAGCCGGGGTTGGGCTCCTCCGTTGGGGCATGCGTGGTGAGCCCAGGTAATTAACTTTCAAATTTGATAAGCAGTTTAGCAGTTACGAGTTAGTTAACTGAGTAATTGTCTTCGTATCGCGAATGACGCTTATAAATCAAGCGATTTAACAACAATTTAAACGAGAAACCTATCTATAGCCCTCCCGACGCTCGACTCGTTTGGCGCTGTCGCTAATTTCTAAATAAACGAGTGGAGACAGATATGACGGGAAATGTTCGCCCGTAATTTTAATTGCAGTTGTTGGCGATTAAAAGGAAACTTTTCATCTCGCTTCGTGTTCCGTTGTTTAATGTTATACTTCCATGTTAACGATGTCAGCAAATAAAGCTTGGAAGCGGTAATTTCCTGTATTAAATTAACAATATTTTAGCAATTTCATCGCTGGTATAACAGGGTTCGTACACGATCTGGAAAAGTCAGGGAATTTGAAAATGATTCCTAAAGGTTAGGGAATTTGAAAATGATTCCTAAAGGTTAGGGAATTTGAAAATGATTCCTAAAGGTTAGGGAATTTGAAAATGATTCCTAAAGGTTAGGGAATTTGAAAATGATTCCTAAAGGTTAGGGAATTTGAAAATGATTCCTAAAGGTTAGGGAATTTGAAAATGATTCCTAAAGGTTAGGGAATTTGAAAATGATTCCTAAAGGTTAGGGAATTTGAAAATGATTCCTAAAGGTTAGGGAATTTGAAAATGATTCCTAAAGGTTAGGGAATTTGAAAATGATTCCTAAAGGTCAGGGAATTTGAAAGTGATTCCAAAAGGTCACTGCATTTGAAAATGTTTCCAAAAGGTCAGGGAAAAGACAGGGAATTTGAAAATGATTACAAAAGGTCAGGGAAAAGACAGGGAATTTAAAAATGATTACAAAAGGTCAGGGAAAAGACAGGGAATTTGAAAATGATTACAAAATTAACGTCAGGGAAAAGTCAGGGAATTTGAAAATGATTACAAAATTAACGTCAGGGAAAAGTCAGGGAGTTCGTAAATGATTCCTCAAGGTCAGGGAAAAGACAGGGAATTTGAAAAAAAAGTAAGGGGATTTTGAAATTACCCCAAAAAAAGTCAAAATAAATTTTCAAAAATACCTAATAAATATTATAAAAGATTTTACCTCAAAACATTCTACAAAACTGGTCCCGGGAAAACCTGGAAATGTCAGGGTATTTAATTCCAAAAATTTGTACGAACGCTGTATAACAGAAATTCGAAAATTGTCCTTAAAAATCGGCGAATTTGATAGAAAGTCAGGGAAAAATTATGAAATTTAAATTATTTTCTATTTTGCTGGAATAATTGGTTTGTAATTCCAACATTACAATAAATAGTACGTTATTTATTCACTTGTATATTAAAATATGAGTTGAAATACATTTACGTCCAATAAAAGTAAAATAAATTAAAAAATATCAACAGGGAAAAGGTAAAATTCCTATTTTGGCAATCCTGTATAAGAATAAGTGTATATAAAGTAAAGTTGCTTTGATATTATTTATATATTATAATATTATGTACTATGCTTTTGAACGCTAAAACGCCTAAGTAATCAACAGAATGGTTTATAATGTACCATTTATGCTAAAGTATGAAATGAAATTGGATGTTCTTCAACTCACGTTTACAGTTCGATTTTTGTATAAACGCGCCGAAGGCTTTGTCGTATTGATTCGAACTTAGCTGGCGCGAGACAATACCTGAAGAACGACATTTCGGGCTTTTGGCACGCGATTGTGTTGATATTGGGCTGCCATTGTTCATCCTTCTGATTTATTTGTTTAATTTACCGAGCACGCCAACTATAGACGACTATTGGCGGGTCACTTAAAGGGCTATTGACGGGTCCTGGTGTTTTCTCTTCTTCGCAAACACACCTACATTGAAGTGTTACGGCTATTTGGATTGGCTTTTATAGCAGATAATATTCTTAAAATGCTGCTTCTGATTGTATTTATTTAAAGAGTAAGTTGCAAATTATTCGTTACTGGCTCAATTTTGTTATTGAACGAAACGCGTATAATTCCTATAAATTCCTATAATTTCAATATGCTCCTATAATTTCCTATTTTTTCCAAATTGTTCCTATGAATTCCTATTTTTAGCTAAAAATGTTCCTTTAATTTTCTATATTTTCTATGAATTTTTTTATAATTCCTATAATATTTAACCAAAAATCGCTGGGAGCCTTGCGTACGTTTAAAATACCCAAATCGAGGGGCTGATCACTCCGCGTAATCGGTGTACAGAGCCGTACCTTTGACTGTAGTAATGGGATTACGCGTAATCTTTGAAGTCCCTGCCTTTGGCAGTGCTAATCTAAGCGTAATCTGGTGTACAGACTTTCTAAGAGTGGTTAGCCCCTCGACCCAAATATAAAGTTGCGTTGCTTTCCGTTTCGTAGTAAATTAGATGTAATTAGTAGAACGCCAAAACAATTAGATTTTTAGCGAGGTGATTGACGTCATTGACTACACGTTATTTCTCATTAGCCGCTATCCCCAACATAAAGTTTAGACTTGGATACAAAATGCAGATGCTACTGATTCCGAAAAATTTCCTGTAGAACCATGGGATTCTACCACTGAATTTGGTACGCGAGTGCTTATATGGTTTAGTAGGATAGTGGGAACTATGTAATCTACCAGATGCAGTGGTAAAAATTCAGAAAAAACCGTAGTCCATGACGTCACAAACTAGGTGCGGTAAAATTATCCTTCAGATTAAAAACCGCAGCGGGGCGCTACACGTAAATTTCATTTTAATATTAAACTTAACGACGGTATTTCATCAAGTGGTTTACATTTTAAAATGACCTAGAAAAATATGAAGTAGTTAAGTTTCTATTCCGAAAATCTATTTGCGACTTAGTCTTTAGGTCCGTAGTAGAATGGATTTTGAAAATTTAAACAGTGCTATTCAAGATTTTAATTGCGCGTTCATTGTTAATATAAAATTAAAACTTCATCAATTGGTTTTTGAATTAAATTTGATTTGGTAGTAAAATTCATCTTTTTATTAGGAAAGTAACCTTATTTTCATATCTTTCACCCTTAATTTCGTAAAGCAGTCTTGATTTAATTTTTTACCATCAAATTATAAAATTTCAAGAATATTATTTGTTTGTAAGTTATCTACTGATTGTTAAAATAATTTTCGAACCGTAAAAAAGAAACACTAGATATCAAATTTAAGAGATTTTCAACTTCAAAGTGATTTCAGAAAGTTAACTCATTTTGAGATTTCCGAGTGCAATTTTTCGAATTTTCGTATTGATTTCTGTTATTTTAGGCTGATTCCGAGATTTTGGAATGGTTTTGTGTTGAGAATTTCTGAATTTGGGTTTTTAAAGTTGATTTCGGATCCAAAAACTATCGAGATTGTACGGAATTTCATGTTCTTAAAAAAAAATGTATTTTCTTAAAATTAGCTGCCGGTCTCGAAATCTTAGCTTCGTAATCAATTAAGTAGTGATCGGTTAATTGTCAAGAATGGCGGGTAGTTTATTTGAACGTCTCCATAAAGGGGTTCCCTCCATTAGGATCGAGGGTTAATTGAAATATCTCGATTAATTCGTACGAGCTCGTGTCTTTCGAGGGTTACCGGTTCCAAACGCCGTATTTGTCGACATTGGTGGCCCGTGATCGAACCAGCTACCGCCCGATAAAATCGAACGACCGCAATTAGAGGGGTCTTGACATATGTCTCCGACTGGCCGCTGAGAGGGGCATTCCAGTAGCTCCGTTTTCTCGGAGGAATTTCTTTGGACGGTATTCCCCCGATGCTCGTAAAGAAAGGAGCACCCAACCACCGTTGATTTTTTTTTCTCCCGGCGCCCGAGAAATCGATATTTGGAGCGTGCTCAATTAACAGGTCACTGCTCAAAGGCCCCTTCTCTCCCTTATAAGCAGCTCCTTCCTTTGGTGTTCCTCCGAGCGTGTGGACCCCGATTTTGACAGCGACGCAACCCCGGACGAAGAAACCAACCTATGTTTTGATTCGTCTAAAGATACCTTTTTCTACACGTCGGAAGTACACCTTTTAAAGGACTTGAGTGACCGTTTCAAGCTGGACTATTTTTAACGTATTTATTACTCCTTGATCTAGTGCTCAAATAAGCTTCGGTTAATTTCAATCGGGTATTTTTACGCAATTTAACCGATCCACCTGATTTAAATTTATTAAAAGTAGTTAGATGCAGGGTTCGTACACGACCTGGAAACGTCAGGGAATTTGAAAATGTTTCCAAAAGGTCACGGAAAAGTCAGGGAATTTGAAAATGATTCCATAAGGTCAGGGTATTTTAAAATTATTCCAAAAAATCAAGGTAAAGTCGGGGAATTAGAAAATGTTTCCAAAAGGTCAGGGTATTTTAAAATTATTCCAAAAGGTCAGAGAAAAGTCAGGGAATAAGAAAATGTTTCCCAAAGGTCAGGGAATAAGAAAATGTTTCCAAAAGGTCAGGGAATAAGAAAATGTTTCCAAAAAATCAAGGTAAAGTCGGGGAATTTGAAAATGTTTCCAAAAGGTCAGGGTATTTTAAAATGTTTCCAAAAGGTCAGGGTATTTTAAAATTATTCCAAAAGGTCAGATAAAAGTCAGGGAATAAGAAAATGTTTCCAAAAGGTCAGGGAATAAGAAAATGTTTCCAAAAGGTCAGGGAATAAGAAAATGTTTCCAAAAGGTCAGGGAATAAGAAAATGTTTCCAAAAGGTCAGGGAATAAGAAAATGTTTCCAAAAAATCAAGGTAAAGTCGGGGAATTTGAAAATGTTTCCAAAAGGTCAGGGTATTTTAAAATGTTTCCAAAAGGTCAGGGTATTTTAAAATGTTTCCAAAAGGTCAGGGGAAAGTCAGGGAATTTGAAAATGATTCCAAAAGGTCAGAGAAAAGTCAGGGAATTTGAAATGGTTTCCAAAAAGTCCGGGTTTTGTGAATTGTCTTACATTGTTACGACTTCTTTTAAATACGCGCTACGAAACTTGCGTATACAACCTAATTAAACTCGTTTCAATTGCTAGTTTAATCGTATAATTATCCTATAATTTTGAAATATTTATACCATAATCCCTCAAGTGATTATAGTTTTTCCTGGGTCCGGGCCCGTGTTCTTGCGTACAAAAGGTAAAAGATTTTAAAAACAAAATTAGTTTACCAGTTCTAGATCGTTCGTGGCCCTGTTGTTAATGTTATAAAAAACTAATAACAGCGTTGTTAATGTCAGGGAAATGCCAGGGAATTTAAAACTAGGTCTCAAAAGTCAGGGAAAGGTCAGGGAATTTTAAGAATTTGTGAAACGTCAGGGAAAAGTAAGGGAATTCAATTTTCTCTTGACACTTTTTGAAGGTAATTTTACTCTAGGTCTATAACAAATTCTACGATTCTCATTTATCTCCTTGAAAGTTTGGCTAATTTCTTCAACTTTTCGTAAACTTTTTTACTGAAATACAAATCCATTTCAATTTATTAACTTCTGATAAAAGTAAAATATAAAATACAAATTTTGACCTTTAAAAAGTCAGGGAAAATCTCTTAGGGCTGATACTGGGTTACTTTTTTAACTAAAAGTTACTTTTTTTAAATCGGTTACTAAAAGTTACTATTTGTCTAATTTGGTTACTAAAAGTTACTATTTGTCTAATTTGGTTACTAAAAGTTACTATTTGTCTAATTTGGTTACTAAAAGTTACTATTTGTCTAATTTGGTTACTAAAAGTTACTATTTGTCTAATTTGGTTACTAAAAGTTACTTTTTTGAAATTTGTTAGGTTATCTCTACGAAAAAATATTTTACCATATTTAAGTGTATCATATTTAATTTTAGTACTGCCCATAGAAATCAAAAATGCCGTCTTTTAACAAAATCCTTTATTCGTGTTTAGCTACAAAACTAGCGGGAGAGGCCTTAACTAATGATGTTCCCGCTAGGCTCGTGACCGAGCTAGAGGTCCTCTAAGCGGACGACGCGTTCTTTTATATGCCGAAATTATCCGTCGTCTGCTTAGAGGACCGCTAGCTCGGTCACGAACCTAGCGGGAACATCATTAGTTAGCATCCCCATTCCCTAGAAATGTAACGGCCGCTCCCTAAGCCAACTTATGTCTACTCCTATTTTGGCGGCCACATTTTTTTCTCGTCTTAAAGATCGTCTGCTTAATTCATCACAAACCTCGTTTGGTGGGTTTTTAATTTATTTCTTAGTTACTTTTAGGTTACTATTTTTGAAGAGGTTAGTTACTATTTCCACTAAAATTAGTTATGAATTTGAGTATCAGCCCTGTTATATTGGTCAGGGAAAACGGGGAATTTGAATCTTAAAATGTGGTGGCAACCCCGAACCCAACAAAGCTTCATCTCTTAAATCAAAGAATTTTCTGCTTCTTTTTTAAAAATGAAAATATTTGAACGTTTAGTAGATTTCCTCAGTCTCGTCTGGTGCCGTCGTAATTCGGCTTTTTGGAGGGAGGTAAAGGGAGGTAAAGGGAGGTAAAGGGAGGTGAGGGTTGTCGTTGGCCGGTTCCTTGTCGTGACCATCCGCAATCTGGCAAATTGAAGACGGCAATCATCTTCGGCCTCCCCTCACCCCGCGGTACCCCTGCTTGAACCCCGGACGAACGATAATATTCGGTTTAGTCAAGGTCTACGCGTCTTCTGAAACCACGCCACAACGCCGGCCAATACCACTCAACAATTTCGTGCTCTTGGCCGCTCCAAGAACCACGTTTCTCCACAGACGCCATCTTCGATTTTATTTCTGAGAAAATTTATTTTATAGTAGTACAAGAAATTCTTCTCAACTCGGCCTATTTAGTATCAAAAGTATCGAAACTTAGCGATTCTAACTTGGACATTTCAATAAATGACCCGTAAACGAGGTTTAATGATAATATACCCGTTATCAAATGTATATAATGTATATCTTAATATTTTGGATAAATATCGGATTATTTGGATAAATATCGGATTATTTGGATAAATATCGGATTATTTGGATAAATATCGGATTATTTGGATAAATATCGGATTATTTGGATAAATATCGGATTATTTGGATAAATATCGGATTATTTGGATAAATATCGGATTATTTGGATAAATATCGGATTATTTGGATAAATATCGGATTATTTGGATAAATATCGGATTATTTGGATAAATATCGGATTATTTGGATAAATATCGGATTATTTGGATAAATATCGGATTATTTGGATAAATATCGGATTATTTGGATAAATATCGGATTATTTGGATAAATATCGGATTATTTGGATAAATATCGGATTATTTGGATAAATATCGGATTATTTGGATAAATATCGGATTATTTGGATAAATATCGGATTATTTGGATAAATATCGGATTATTTGGATAAATATCGGATTATTTGGATAAATATCGGATTATTTGGATAAATATCGGATTATTTGGATAAATATCGGATTATTTGGATAAATATCGGATTATTTGGATAAATATCGGATTATTTGGATAAATATCGGATTATTTGGATAAATATCGGATTATTTGGATAAATATCGGATTATTTGGATAAATATCGGATTATTTGGATAAATATCGGATTATTTGGATAAATATCGGATTATTTGGATAAATATCGGATTATTTGGATAAATATCGGATTATTTGGATAAATATCGGATTATTTGGATAAATATCGGATTATTTGGATAAATATCGGATTATTTGGATAAATATCGGATTATTTGGATAAATATCGGATTATTTGGATAAATATCGGATTATTTGGATAAATATCGGATTATTTGGATAAATATCGGATTATTTGGATAAATATCGGATTATTTGGATAAATATGCATATTTGGATAAATATGCATATTTGGATAAATATGCATATTTGGATAAATATGCATATTTGGATAAATATGCATATTTGGATAATTATGCATATTTGGATAATTATGCATATTTGGATAATAGACTTTTTCCCGACCGTACAGACATGATCCGAGGTGGACAATAGTGTGGAAAATTCTGTCCTGGACAAAAGTGACCAATAAATATTTATACCGTAGAAAATTATAAAATAATTAATTAAAATATTTTAACACAACAATTTCAGATTTGGACTACTTAAGGCAAATATATATATGCGAAGAAATGGTCAGATTATGATTAACATAAAAATAGTCTGTTAATTGTTTTGGAATAATTAATTCTAACATTGTAAGTTCAGTGTAAACTAAGACATTCTTACGATAAACGTCTTAAAAATTTTATTCCAAATTTTACATTTTTAACCTTTATTTATAAGTCACTTTTTGTCAATTTTCCACTATTGGCCATTGGGATGGACTTTTCTCCAAAAAGGTGCCTCTTTAGGAACACTGCGACGATACAAATAAATACAGTCTTTATACAACCTAACATATAAACTCAAAAGCCTAAATTCGAGACGGAGTAATGTAAACATTCGAAGAGTCTCGATCGATCCGTATGAAAAATTGATACACAGAAGACATTTTTGGCGAGTTCTTTTTTCTTGCAGTTTTATTTTTTCTGGTTTATTCTGGTAAGTCCGACGTAATAGTTTTAAAAATCCAGAGGTCAAATTGAATCTCTCGCCGGTCTAGACTAGCTCAGGATATAACGGGCGGGGGGGGGGGTCACGAATCTGTGGGGGGTAGTAGTAACCCTCGTTCCTTATCGGATTCGTAAGGAAGGCGAACTTGGAGGCAAGAAGCACGCTTTCGGCATCTCCAACGCGGCGGATCAATATTTGGGGGTCTGAACATGAACCGGAAATGGAGGCAGGGATCGGTGACGGACCACCGACCGGAGACACACGGATTGAGCTCGAAATCGGACAAATTATCCCTTTTGAAAGGTCACATCCATATTTCACCGAATCTTTTTGCCTCTCGCCTTTCAAAATTTATTTTTAAAAGATGTGTACCTAAAGATGGGGTGTTGGTATCCAAACAATTTTCATCTTATGCCGTAGACTTACCAAAATAGCGTGAATTGCTTATACAAAACGACCAAGTTTCTTTTGAAATATTTTATTTAGTTTTATTTATTATTTATTATTTATTTACTAATTAATTATTTTTTACTAATTAATTATTTTTACCAATTTATTATTTTTACTAATTTCTGATAATTTATTAATTAATTTTTTAGTTTTAATATGTATTTATTTATTAATTATTTATATTTATTATTTATTAATTATTAGTTAATTACTTTTGTTATTTATTTATTAAAATAATTAAAAAAATATTTAATACTTTTATTAAATTAAATTATTTCATTTATTCATTTGATTATTTTCATTTATTCATTTGATTATTTTCATTTATTCATTTGATTATTTTCATTTATTCATTTGATTATTTTCATTTATTCATTTGATTATTTTCATTTATTCATTTGATTATTTTCATTTATTCATTTGATTATTTTCATTTATTCATTTGATTATTTTCATTTATTCATTTGATTATTTTCATTTATTCATTTGATTATTTTCATTTATTCATTTGATTATTTTCATTTATTCATTTGATTATTTTCATTTATTCATTTGATTATTTTCATTTATTCATTTGATTATTTTCATTTATTCATTTGATTATTTTCATTTATTCATTTGATTATTTTCATTTATTCATTTGATTATTTTCATTTATTCATTTGATTATTTTCATTTATTCATTTGATTATTTTCATTTATTCATTTGATTATTTTCATTTATTCATTTGATTATTTTCATTTATTCATTTGATTATTTTCATTTATTCATTTGATTATTTTCATTTATTCATTTGATTATTTTCATTTATTCATTTGATTATTTTCATTTATTCATTTGATTATTTTCATTTATTCATTTGATTATTTTCATTTATTCATTTGATTATTTTCATTTATTCATTTGATTATTTTCATTTATTCATTTGATTATTTTCATTTATTCATTTGATTATTTTCATTTATTCATTTGATTATTTTCATTTATTCATTTGATTATTTTCATTTATTCATTTGATTATTTTCATTTATTCATTTGATTATTTTCATTTATTCATTTGATTATTTTCATTTATTCATTTGATTATTTTCATTTATTCATTTGATTATTTTCATTTATTCATTTGATTATTTTCATTTATTCATTTGATTATTTTCATTTATTCATTTGATTATTTTCATTTATTCATTTGATTATTTTCATTTATTCATTTGATTATTTTCATTTATTCATTTGATTATTTTCATTTATTCATTTGATTATTTTCATTTATTCATTTGATTATTTTCATTTATTCATTTGATTATTTTCACTTATTCATTTGATTATTTTCATTTATTCATTTGATTATTTTCATTTATTCATTTGATTATTTTCACTTATTCATTTGATTATTTATTTTATTATCTTGTTATATTAAGTCTGCTCCAATCAGTTTTCCGTCGTGTACGGGCAATGGCACTCATAGACTTCCTCTACAATCTAATTGATTTGCTCTCATCTTATAAATATTTCTCAGTCCGTTCATTTGGCTCGTTCATTATTCAGCAATTTGATTAAAGAGGCGTCGTTAGCGGATAATCTGTCTGTCTGTCCGTCTTAGTAATAGCACCCCATACTTCCCCCCTTTGTCCCGTTGCAGTGCGGGAGAGCTTACAACTGCGGGGGCTCCGGTCAGAACCCGGCGATTTTCAAAAGGGACAGGTTAAGCATTCGACTCGATCATCGGACACGTCCAAGGTTAACCCATTGCTTTGTAGTTTAAGCTCGGTAGTATTTGAGTGGGCGCCAGCTGATTTTGATTTGCAAGGTCCATTCACGCCTAGTTGGGTCCCTGCTGTCTTCATTCGCCAGTTCGCGCCGATTGAACCCCGCGGCAGATTCCGATAGCGATCATCCCATAATTCCGAAACTTCCTTCTCCAGTGATAATTTCATTTCGCTTTAGGCCCCGTGTGTTTTGGTCATTTCGAGTAATTTGTTAAAGCATCCTTTCTTTGACGTATAATATAATGAGACGATTATGGTATGGCCATATCCGCGTATTATCCACAGATTTCATCTACTTCAGGTGAATTTAAAGGTCTGTTTAGAGGAACTTAATATTGGCGGTCAATATTGGAATATTGAGAACGAACGATACTTGATATAATCTTGCACGTTCTCAGTAACCTAAATACGTTCGTGGTCAATTTTTGATAGCTCCGTCACCAATAACGTATATAGGTTATTGATAACGAACGAGACTGTATATTATCTGGCACGTTCTCAGTAACCTAAATAAGTTCACGGTCAATTTTTGAAAGCTCCGTTACCAATAACGTATATAGGTTATTGAGGACGAACGAGACTGTATATAATATTGCACGTTCTTAGTAACCTAAATACGTTCGCGGTCAATTTTTGAAAGCTCCGTTACCAATAACGTATATAGGTTATTGAGGACGAACGAGACTGTATATAATCTTGCACGTTCTCAGTAACCTAAATAAGTTCACGGTCAATTTTTGAAAGCTCCGTTACCAATAACGTATATAGGTTATTGAGGACGAACGAGACTGTATATAATATTGCACGTTCTTAGTAACCTAAATACGTTCGCGGTCAATTTTTGAAAGCTCCGTTACCAATAACGTATATAGGTTATTGAGGACGAACGAGACTTTATATAATCTTGCACGTTCTTAGTAACCTAAATACGTTCGCGGTCAATTTTTGAAAGCTCCGTTACCAATAACGTATATAGGTTATTGAGGACGAACGAGACTGTATATGATCTTGCACGTTCTCAGTAACATAAATACGTTTTATTTGTAGCTATATAACGCCATCTAACGGTATTAAATATTTACTAAAATAAGCAAATTAGAATGCCTTGGTGATTGTTGGGTCAAAAACCGATTTACGTATTTTTTCATGAATTTTTGTAAGACTAATTTGCCGCCATCTACTGAGCGAAATCATAGAAACTTTCTAAAATACCAGGTTTTCCCAATTTTTGTTAATTTTAAATATCCTTTAGAAAATTCATTAAAGATAATTTTAAATCTAAAATGACTAAATTATTTATATTAATGATTATAATGACATTATATATATAAATTAAAACAAACAAGATAACATGAATGAAATAAAATTTATAGTACAAAATAATGTATAAAAATATATTTATAATAATTAGTTTATTCATGAGTATTATTATATTATGTTATGTAGGTCTTTCAAAATATGGAGTTCTAGACTTAAAATAAGATGTAACCTAAAATGGGGCGGGGCATTGGTATAACATCAAAAGTTCAAAACACCGAAACTTTAAGCTGCATTCGTAAGTTCTACCTTGCGTAAATTAGTTCTTGGTTTCGTTAGCTTGATAATTATAAGAAAATAACATCGAATTGATGTAAATTCTTAACTTTTAATTTAATTTTTTAATATGGTTCAACTTTTTCAATGGTGTATTTCTAGTGTTAAATTACTTAATTTTAAAAAAGTCGAAAATTTCGTGGATTTTAAAAAGATTTGACATTAAAAACAGGGTTCGTACACGACCTGGAAAAGTCAGGGAATTTGAAAATGTTTCCAAAAGGTCAGGGAAAAGTCAGGGAATTTAAAATGTTCCCAAAAGGTCAGGGAAAAGTCAGGGAATTTGAAAATTTGGTCAAGGAAATCATGGTAATGTCAGGGAATTTAACTCCGGAAATTTTGTACGAACCCTGAAAAATATTGTTTATTTAAACAACTTTTTTGTTTTGTCCATGGAATATATGATACCATGTTTGTCATCATTATAGATTTGAAACCAGACAATAATTTTGTCAAATAGGGATTTCTCGATTCGCGTGAGATTCGCTCTCGGGTGGACGGATCCAATGTGCAGGTCCGGTTTGACCAAGCGACAGGACCGCAACGTCGTGATTGGGAACATTGTAAAGCGTAGCTAATCTCGGCGGTAACGAGAACCACCTACACCAAGCGGACACGTAGGCCCGCTTGCACACACCATCCATCAAAAACGCTTTCGAAGGTAATTAATGAAAGACGCCCACTCGCGAAGAAAAGCGCCGCGACTCTCCCTTTTTACGGCGGAGCCTCGTAGACGCTGCCAGAATTATACTCGGATTGAAGACCGACACTACTTGTTCGTAAGTTATCTTTTCACTGGAATTTGGCTGCCTGCGTAGCTCATGTGCCTCGCAGCCAGCCAAATAAACAAATTAAATTAAAATTAAAAAATGGACAAAAATAAAATAAAATTTGGAAATAAGCAAATTAAATTGAAATTAGAAAATGAATAAAATAAAATAAAATTTGGAAATAAGAAAATTAAATTGAAATTAGAAAATGAATAAAATAAAATAAAATTTGGAATTAAGCAAATTAACTTAAAATTAAAAAATGAACAAAAAAAATAAAATTTGGAAATAAGCAAATTAAATTGAAATTAGAAAATGAATAAAATAAAATAAAATTTGGAATTAAGCAAATTAAATTAAAATTAGAAAATGAATAAAAAAAAATTGTAATTAAGCAAATGAAATTAAAATTAAAAAATGAACAAAAAATTAAATAATAAAATTTGAAAATAAGCAAATGAAATTAAAATTAAAATATAAACAAAAATTAAATAAAATAAAATTTGGAAATAAGCAAATGAAATTAAAATTAAAAAATGAACAAAAAATTTTATAAAATAAAATTTGGAAATAAGCAAAAGAAAATTTAAATTATGAAATAAACATTTAAATTAAAATTATGAAGTAAACAAATGGAATTAGAATTATGAAATAAACAAATTAAATTAAAGTTATGAAATTAACAAATTGAATTAAAATTGTAATTAACAAATTGAATTAAAATTGTGAAATTAATAAATTAAATTAAAATTGTGAAATTAATAAATTAAATTAAAATTGTGAAATAAACAAATTGAATTAAAATTGTGAAATAAACAAATTGAATTAAAATTTTGAAATAAACAAATTAAACTATAATGATGAAATAAATAAAATAAAATAAAATTAAAATTATGAAATAAACAAATTAAACTATAATGATGAAATAAATAAAATTAAATAAAATTAAAATAAATTAAAATTAAGAAATATTTAAATTAAAAAGTAAGTTAATTAAAATAAAATAAAGTAAAATAAAATGAATATTAAATAAAAATTACGAAGTAAATTAAAGTTGATAAGTAAATAAATTACATCAAAGCTAAGAAATAAATTAAAATTGATTTATTAAATAATATGAAATATTCGGTTTCACGTATGTAAATGTCGACTTAAGCGGCGGACGATATTCGGCCTTTGGTCATCTTGTTCGTAGTGGCAGCACGCGGACCTTCGCTCTTTTTTGTTCGACACGCCATTATTGCACGCGCGCCAAATCGGAATACAAAAGAAAAAGCTTTATTCTACCTACTCTCGGCTCAATAGAGATTGTCGGTTCACGAGGTAGTCGTTTTTTTAAACGGAAATTGAAATGTTTGTAAGTTGGTATTTATGCGATGACATCTAACGATTATATTTTATTTTTTTGTCTTTCTAGGTAAGATCCTTTTTGATATTTTGTTTTGGTTTTCGTTGGTTGAATGACGTTTGGAAATCAACAAGGTCGTAGAATTTCTCGTTATCCGGGGTAAGCTTGACATTTTCCCGTCTGCAAAATTCTATAATTTTATAATTTTTATATATTTAAATTAACGAAAAATAAATATAAAATCCAAGATAAAATCAACAAAATTACCGAAACTTAAGTTCAAACAAGCGGAATTTCTGGAAAAATCCAATTATCCCAAAATTCTTTAACCAAATTAAGAAATACGAAAATTCCCAAATACGTTAATTTTCTATGATTACGTTAATTTTCTATGATTACATATAATTTTCAAAATTCCTTCTCAAAAATTACACATCAACGCGCAAAAATCAAATGACTTATGTAATTTATGCCGGACCCCTGGTCGTAACCTTTCTGACCATCTCCTCTTCATTTCGGGTTTGACCCGGTGGCTTTTATAATCTGCTTACGAAAGAAATCGATTTAATTTTATTCAGAATTGTTTTAAATGGTTTTTTTAACTTAAATATAATTTTCGATTTTAATAAATATTTTCATTATTTTTTAATTTCAGTAGAATATTCAAATCAAATATAGGAAATTTAAGAAATATCAAAAGATAAGTAAGGAAATATCGAAAATTTAAGAAATATCAAAAGATATCTAGGGATATAACGGAAGTTAAAGTAATATTCAAAGATATCTAAGGAAATATCGGAAATTTAAGAAATATCTAAAGATATCTGAAAAATACCGTAAATATTTATAAAAATTTAGGTAAACCTTAACAAATATCGGACTTCTGAGAATTATCAAAAGATATATTAAGCCATATCGGAAATTCGAAAAATATCTAAAAATATCGGAAACTATTCGATAAATATCAAAAGATGTTTTAAGAAATTCCGAAAGATATCTTAAGAAATATCGGCAATTAGAGAAATATCTATTTACTTTAGGAAATATCGAAAGATATTTTAAGAAATATCCGAAATTCGAGAAATGAGATAAATATCTTAAGAAATTACGGAAATTCGAGAAATATTGATAGATACCTTAGGAAGTATTGAAAAATATTTTAAGAAATATCGAACGATATCTTCGAAAATATCAAGCAATCTGAATATTCAAAAATGGTAAATGAGTAATCTGAAGTGCATATTTATTCGCGGTGACAATCCCCTTGATCTGTTCCCTACTTAGTTAGTGCGGCGGGCGACGTTGGGACCCGGTGGGCAGATTTGACGCTTTGCGTTGACAGCTTGAAGGGACCGTGCGCATCGGCGAACATTTAACCCGCTGGAAGAATTCTGCATCGGAGCATCTCTCAAAACTCAACTCGGCGACAGAGCCGTAAACAGAGTCGCCCGGGGCTCGCGCCTAACTTCTGGTAAACAACGTTTACTTACAAAATCAACATTGGCTTAACTTAATTAAACTTCATCTTGGGCCGTTGCTGACCTTGCATCATAACGCGTTCATCAGGAAAAATATAACTCTTGCGGTATCGGGTGTACACTTTTGTAGATTACAGGGTGACTACACCTGTATTTTATAATATTTCTTACATTTTCAATGCGTTCCTACAAGGTTCATACAGACCTTGATTGTCTACAGAAAAGTCAAAGAAATATCCGGGAAATTCCGCCTTTTTTTTGTAAAAATAAGGGAAAATAATTAGGGTCCAGAAAGTTTTCCTTAATTAGTACAAATTTACGTCAATAACTTTTCTTGTGCAAAAAGGTGGATACATTTTGTATAAGTAATAATAATAATAATTTATTTCACATTTTATATGATAATATGAAATTTTGCTCTAAAAATCTAAATCTTAATTGTGGCTATCTTGCACCTGAAAAATCAGGGAATTATCAGTGGGGAAACCTGGAAATATCAGGATAATCGGAAATATTTCAGGCTTCAACTGTACACTACTTTTGTACAATCTTTTGTGGATATGAATAAATTAATTATTATTATGTCTTTTGTTATAAAAAAATACGAAGTTAAAATTTTTAAGCCAAATTCCAAATTAAAACCTTAGATTTCAAGTACTTATGAAGTGAAAATCTATATTTCCCTGTAAATTTGATGGAATTTACCCATAATATCCCTTTATTTTCAAAACATTTATCTTTTAAAATCTTATAAATTAACTAAAAATTTCCAATTTTTCCTTTAAAATCAGGGCTGCCACAGTACCTGGAAAACCTGGATTTCCTGGAAAAGTTGGGGCATTTGAATATGGGTATACAAATCAGGGAAAAGTCAGGGAATTTAATTTCGGTGACAAATAGGAAACTCTTACTCAAATAATGTTTAAAAAAATACAAAATCTTGGCCCAAAATAAGTCAGCGAAAAGCCTTGGAGGTGGTCAGGGAAAACCTGGAAAAGTCAGGGCATTTGATTTTGAAAAAACTGTGGCAACGCTGTTTACGGAAGAAAAATAACCGAAAATACTAGAGATTTAAAACAAACATTCATTTAAATAACACAATGTATTTTAAATAACACCATGTATTTCAATGGAAGAGTAAAAAATGGCAAAGATAGGTTCTTAAAAATAGAAAATCTTAGTAAATTAAAATATCAAATAGTAATTAAATTTAATATCTGAGTAAACTAAAATATCAAATAGTAATTAAATTTAATATCCGAGTAAACTAAAATATTCAATAGTAATTAAATTTAATATCTGAGTAAACTAAAATATTAAATAGTAATTAAATTTAATATCTGCGTAAACTAAAATATTAATTTAATATCTGAGTAAACTAAAATATCAAATAGTAATTAAATTCAATTATTATTTCATTTAATTCAAGACTAGCTAACTGATTAAAGTCAAATATCCGTTAATTATACAATGAACGAACCATTGTATAAAAATCAATAAATTTAATAAAAAACAGATTGATTTAATTTTTGTAAAAAAATCAACCCTGATGCATTTAATTATTTTCACATATATTATGTTATATTTAAAAGAAATGATTTTTAAATATTATTTTTAAAATCTAAAAGCATATCAATGGAATGATTATAAAATGGCCAAAATAGGTTATTGCAACAAAGGAAATCTGACCAAAAAAGGTATTAATTGGTAATTAAGTTTGATTAAGATTAAACTTAATTTTAGTTATCATAACCGATACTAGCGTAGCAATGGTTTTAAAGTTAATCCCATCTATTTAGTATTTTTAGAGAAAATATTTAAATGACAAACATAAATTGATAATTTTATCTTAGTTCGTTAGCCAAATCACTTTTAGGAGTTTGCTAATGGTTAATAGTCAACATCTCAATTTAATGAGAAAGTTCGAAATAAAATAATTTACGAACAACGTTGTTTTCAAAATATAAGCAAACTTTTAAAATCCTGTAATCCTTAAAAATTGCTTCTTCAAAAGAGAGTGAAATACTCAAAACAACGAAGCAGTGGTGAAATTGGGGGTTATATTTCCTGAAGGCATTATAAGGGATAGGAAATATAAAGTTTTCGGAAACAAGGCGTAAGTCAAATTTAACAACGGACCAAAAGGATGGATTTAGAGAGGATTAGAACCGGGTATAGAGTTTGTTGCGTTGTTTTCAGTTTTCTTGTCATACCGGAGGATTACCATGCCATTAAGGAACCATTAAGGCTTTTAAACCACAAAGATGCGTAAGACGTACAACATATTTGCGACGTCCGCTGAATTTGTTAAGCCTTATTTTAAACATATTAAATATTATGTATTTTGTTTTATTTCCTGTTTTAACGACAAAATATAATTGTTTATAGTTTAGTCTTTTTGGAACTTTCCTTTTATACACGTTAAGAAACGGAAAATAGCATTTAAAATGATGAGATCCAAGTGAAAAGGACATTTAAATTAATTTACCTTGCCTATAACATAAATATCTGAATATTAGTAACATAAATTGTGTTTAGTTTTATCAGGGTTCGTACACGACCTGGAAAAGTCCGGGAAGTTGAAAATGTCTCCAAAAGGTCAGGGAAAAGTCAGGGAATTTGAAAATGATTCCAAAATTTACGTCAGGGAAAAGTCAAGTAATTTGAAAATGGTTAAAAAAAGTAAGGGAATTGTAAGGGAATTTTACCCCAAAAAATCAGTCAAAATTGATTTTTGGAAGATATTAAAAATACGTAATAAATATTTTTATAGATTTTACCTCAAACCATTCCTTCATTCTTTAAAAATGGTCCAGGAAAATTTGGCAAATTGGTCAGGGAAAACCTGGAAAGGTCAGGGAATTTAATTCCGTAAATTTTGTACGAACCCTGTAAATCTACGCGCAAAATGTTTGATTCAACAGAATTAACCCAGAATAGGATTTTTATTTTAAATTGTGAATTTCAAAATTTTTATAAGTCAAATACTAATATTAATTAATATTAATGTTAATTCT